>NC_047519.1:1586256-1719142 GCF_902827115.2 Pseudochaenichthys georgianus | reverse complement strand
GCTCGCGATCCAGGACACAGGACCGCAGGATCATCCATGACTCCGGATCCCAGCGTATATAGACACCAAAAAGAAAGACATTTGGGGAAGCTGGGTTAATCGGAACATGAGTGTACACGGGTATAGACAGAGAGAAGGAAGAAGTAAGATGTCCCCCGACAAACTAAGCCTATATCAGCAAAACTAGGGGCTGAATCTAATCAGCCCTAACTATAAGCTTTATCAAAAAGGAAGGTCTTAAGCACACTCTTAAAAACGGATAGGGTGTCTGCAGCCCGAACACAAACTGGAAGCTGATTCCACAAATGTGGAGCTTGATAAGAAAAGGCTCTGGCTCCCATTGTACTTTTAAAGATTCTAGGAACAACCAACAACCCTGCATTCTTGGAACGCAATGCCCTAGTAGGACAGTAGGGTATAATGAGTTCTTTAAGGTAAGATGGCGCCTGCCCATTAAGGGCTTTGTAGGCGAGAAGAAGAATTTTAAATTCTATCCTGTGTTCTATAGGGAGCCAGTGTAAGGCAGCCAGAACAGGAGTAATGTGGTCCCTTTTCCTAACTCTGGTTAGTACACGAGCCGCAGCATTTTGAATCAGCTGAAGCGACTTGATTGACTTCTTAGTACTCCCTGATAATAGAGAGTTACAATAATCCAGCCTAGAAGTAACAAATGCATGGACTAGTTTCTCTGCATCGTTTTGAGGCAAGATATGCCTGATTTTTGCAATGTTACGTAGATGGAAGTAGGCGGTCCTTGAAATTGATTTTATGTGGGCGTTAAAGGATAAATCCTGATCAAATATAACACCAAGATTCCTTACAGTCTCACTGGAGGCCAAATTAATGCCATCCATAGTTAGTATGTCTTTAGATAATTTGTTTCGTAGATTCTTCGGGCCAAGTACAATAACTTCAGTTTTGGTCGTGTTTAACATCAAAAAGTTTAAGGTCATCCACGTTTTTAAGTCCTTAAGGCAGTCTTGAATTTTATTTAGATGATTAATTTCATCAGGCTTGATTGATACATATAGTTGAGTATCATCCGCATAACAATGAAAGTTTACAGAATGATTCCTTATAATATTGCCTAACGGAAGCATATATAATGTGAACAAAATAGGTCCGAGCACTGAGCCCTGTGGCACTCCATGGCTAACTTTGGTTTGCGTGGAAGATTCATCGTTAACACGTACAAACTGAGAGCGTTCAGATAGATAGGACCTAAACCAGCCTAAAGCAGTTCCCTGTATGCCAACTAAGTGCTCTAGTCTTTGCAATAGGATATCATGGTCGATAGTATCAAATGCAGCACTGAGATCGAGCAAAACAAGAATAGAGACAAGTCCCTTGTCTGAGGCTATTAGAATATCATTTGTGACTTTAACCAGAGCTGTCTCTGTGCTATGATGTGTTCTAAAGCCAGACTGAAAATCTTCAAATAAATCATTGTTTTTTAAGTAATCACACAACTGTTTTGCGACCGCTTTCTCAATAATTTTTGAGAGGAACGGAAGATTAGAAATAGGTCTATAGTTGGCTAAAACCTCTGGATCCAGGTTGTGCTTTTTAAGAAGCGGTTGTATCACTGCTACTTTGAATGATTGTGGAACATAGCCTGATAATAAAGACATATTCATAATATTTAATAAAGAAGTGCTAATTAATGGAAAAACTTCCTTCAACAGCTTAGTTGGAATTGGGTCTAACATGCACGTGGATGGTTTAGAAGAGAGAATCATTGAATGTAATTGTTCAAGGTTAATGGCTGAAAAGCATTCTAGTTTACTATCTAGTGTAATATTAGAACTTACGATTCCGGGAGCTGTTGATAACACTATACTGGTCGAAGGCAAGAGGTCATTAATTTTGTTTCTAAGAGTAACAATTTTATCGTTAAAAAAGCACATAAAATCATTACTACTGAGTGCTATGGGAATAGAAGGCTCAATCGAGCTGTGGCTCTCTGTCAGCCTGGCTACAGTGCTGAAAAGAAATCTTGCATTATTCTTATTCTCATCTATTAATGAAGAGTACAACACAATACAACACAACACAACACAATACAACACAACACAATATAACACAATACAACACAATACAACACAACACAACACAATACAATACAACACAATACAACACAATATAACACAACACAATACAACACAATATAACACAACATAATACAATACAATACAATATAACACAACACAATACAACACAATACAACACAATATAACACAATACAACACAATACAACACAATACAATATAACACAACACAATACAATACAATATAACACAACACAATACAACACAATACAATACAATATAACACAACACAATACAACACAATACAACACAATATAACACAATACAACACAATACAATACAATATAACACAATACAATACAACACAATACAACACAATATAACACAATACAACACAATACAATACAATATAACACAATATAACACAATACAACACAATACAACACAACACAACACAATACAACACAACACAATATAACACAATACAACACAATACAATACAACACGATATAACACAACACAATACAATATAACACAATATAACACAATACAATATAACACAATATAACACAATACAATATAACACAATATAACACAATACAACACAATACAATACAGCACAACACAATACAATACAACACGATATAACACAACACAATATAACATAATACAATATAATACAATACAATATAACACAATATAACTCATCACAAAATAATTCAACACAAATCGATAGAATACGCTTTTTTTAGGTTTACAACTTCTCTGTCTTCATGGAGGCTCTGCTTTCTTTGCCCTCGGTTCCTTTTCCAGTGAAGTAACCAGATGTGCAGGATGTTCAGGTCCGACAGGCCCTGTGTGGGTGTGCTATGCATTGGTAAAACAAAAGAGGCGTCCTCACGCCATCTTGTTTACAACTGCTTTACCAAAAACGTAGCTAGGTCAATGCACTGTTACAAGTAATGGACCAGCTGGGTTCAAAATAAAAGTGATTTCTGATTGCTAGCTCTTGGCCGCATTGATCCGTAAATTAGGTTGGATTACAATAACATTTGACAAGACAATTGACTGGGAAAATAGTATACCTGATTTAAAGTTAAAGCGATGTGCCATTTTGTATTATTGTGCAAAGGTTCACATAAGTTAAAATATAAATAAGTAGTTTTAGGGAGGTCGAACTCTAAGCTGTTCTGACTGCACCAAGTCTGTAGGATGACTCATCCCTGTCTATTGAGGCTCGATGAAAAAGAGTAGAAATGCCTCATTATGAAATAAGGATTATGATTGAAAGCATGATTTTCTCTTGAGTTATAATAATCAAAAATGATTAATCATTGTTTTTGTAAACAATTTTTGACATTCAGTGTTTCGTTTTTTATAAAAAAAAAAATATTGATGTATTTCTATGAAAAATACAAAAATATAAAGAAGATATCAGCCTCTTTCACCATGGGTTAACAAATAGCATGTTGTGCCATTGTCCTTAAAACATGTCAACTATTTTAGATGTATACCTATGGTGATATACAAACCAATACAACCAAATATGTACATTTAAAGTGGACCTATCATGCTATATTTGAAACATATATTGTAGGGCCATACCTATACAAAACATGTCTGTGAATTTTTTTTTTGTTTAAAATACCAAACAGTTCACCCATTACATCCATACCTCATACTACTCAAACCCCTCTTTTGCAGCCCTGTTAGAGAAACGCGGATCTTGGGTCCTTAGCTTGAAAAAAGAAAGAAGAGGAGGCGGAGCTAATGCCTGATCAGAATTCTACCGGAGATAAAGTTAAATTCTGCTGTGATAAAACGCCATCCTGTTCTAAACCACATCAAGGATTATTTCTGAAACAGTATGGAGCTCAAATGCTTTTTCTCTTGCAGGTTTATCACAAGGTGAGTTCCTTTCTTTATTTCCTGCTTTTTAAACACGTGTGCTCTCCAGTACAGGTTAGCTCTGAGTGTTAGCGAGGCTTGCTAATGTAGACAAAGACGAGATTACGTCCAAAACACGTCAGGCATTGTTTCTGATAGCAACTCTCTGTGGGTCCGCTGACGATTTGACGTCAGTTCGGATGGAATCTGTATCCGCTCGTTGTACTCCTGTTTTTAAAAGATTTGGGTACGGAGGAAAAGAGAGAGGGTTTTATTTTCTGACGCTGCGTGAGTTCCCCGACGCACCAGGGACACAAAAGTATAAAAGACATCACAAAGTGCATTTTGCATTAAGGAATGAGGGAGAAACCTTTGTTTATCTGTATATCAGAAGCTTGCAGTTTAACACAGCACAGTTATTTAACTAGTCACTTTTTACACAGGAACATTTCTGTCAGTGTGAGTTAAAGCTTTCTGGGCTGCTGACGGAAAACAAAGGCCTGGGAAGGCAAATAACACTTGACCCTGACCTGAAGTATCCTCATTAGGGGTTACTGTAGGTGACATCATGACAATATGACTGTTAACAGGACTCTTACTTTTGTTTTAGGGAATGGTTGTGTGTTTTGATATTAATGCCCTTCAGCTGTGATTTATTATTTATTTGTGTGTTTATATCGTGCAAAAGGCTGCTACAGTTGACCCAATGCTCTTGAGTTTAAGATAAGATAAGATAATACTTTATTGATCCCAATTTGGGAAATGTTTGCGTTGTAGCAGCATAAAAAAGACATGGCATCGTACAATATAAATTCAAAGAAATAAACAAGAAAGTAGCAAATATACATGTTGAATTAACAAGGTATTATGTATACATACATATATACATAAATATATGACCGATGGAATATTTAAATATAGAAAAGATTATATAAATGTGAAATGTACAACGTGGTTTTATTCCGAGAGAAACTACGGAGCAGAGAGTTCTCTTCCAGCCAGAGGTGATTTATTGTACAGAGTTATGGCAGTGGGCAGGAATGTGTTCCTGTAGTGGTCCTTGTGACAGCGGAGCTGCAGCAGTCTGTTGGAGAAGGAGCTCCGTTGACTGTCCAGCTGCAGGTGGAGAGGATGGGTGGGTTATCCATCATGGACAACAGCCTGTTCAGTGTCCTCCTCTCCACCACAGCTTCAAAGGGGTCCAGCTTGATGCCGATGACAGACCCAGCTTTCCTGATCACTTTATTGATCCTGCTGGTGTCACCGGCTCTGATGCCCCCCCCCCCCCCAGCAGACCGCAGCAAAGAAGAGTGCACTGGCCACAACAGACTAGAAGATCTCCAGCATCTTGCTGCACACGTGGAAGGATCTCAGCTTCCTCAGAAAATAGAGTCTGTTCATCCCCTTCTTGTACACAGCGTCAGTGTTGATCCTCCAGTTCAGCCCATTGTCTAAGTGCACTCCCAGGTATTTGTAGTCCTCCACAACAGCAGCCACACCGTCTCCCAGAATGCACAGGGGCTGAGGAGACGTCCTCTTCCTCCTGAAATCAATGACCATCTCTCTGGTCTTGGCCACATTCAGAAGCAGATGATTTCTTCCAGTCCACTCTACAAAATCACCCACCATGCTCTGTACTCCTCCTCCCGTCCATCCCTTATACACCCTACCACTGCAGAGTCATCCCAAAACTTCTGCAGGTGGCATGACTGAGTGGTATTGAAAGTCAGAGGTGTACAAGGTGAACAGGAAAGGAGACAGCACAGTCTCAGTGGGGCTCCTATATGACCAACCACCACATCAGAGGCAAGGGCAGCAGAGGGGGGATGCTGAAGCCAGGCTGAATGGTGAAGGAGAGGTGTGAAGTGGAGGTGGAGGAGACAGCAGCAGTGGGCAGATAGCTGAACCTATTAAAAAAGGTCTTGGTTTCTCACATTGGTTTCTCACAGCATCTCTGTAAAGTATGTGTATTCACTCTCTGTCCTAAACGGCTTGTTGGACCCCCCCCCCCCTGTGAGTCCAGCGTGCTCTGATTGGTCAAGCGACATGCAGCTGCTCGTGAGGAGCTGCTGTGAGGAGCAGACAGGGCTTCCGTGTCGGCGAAACAAATGCAGCGAGAACAAGCAAAACTCATCCTGAGCACACACAGACACTCACAGCCGAAGTAAAAACAATAAGTGTGGCTTGATATTGAGTATGACAAAGGTTTATAACGCTGTGAGAATGGGTCTGCGGAGAGCATTTCTCCGCCATCCCAACTTAGCAGTCCGAAAAACCAGGGGCGTCGCCTGGACCTGGAAACATTCGGGGCTTAGCCCACAGTGGCGGTGCTACAGTCGAATTTTCTACTGCAAGACTCCCCACACGCACATACACAATTGCGCCATCTGGTGTCACAAACGTGTGCCTGCATTAGCTTTGTTACGGCAATGGATTATGGGAGATTCTCATAGCACGTGAGGATCTCTTGAGGGTAAGGTGCCTGTATTATCTCGGTGGACAAAATGTATGGTGTTCTTTGAATGCAACTCAGCATTCTTTCTCCTCCAAACACGTCTAGTTGAGTTTTTACCAAAATTTCTATTTTGGTTTCATCTGACCATATGACATTCTCCCATTCCTCTTCTGGATCATCTAAATGCTCTCTAGCAGACTTCAGACGGGCCTGGACATGTACTGGCTTAAGCCCCTGTCACACTGTCCCGAAATTGACACCCGATGGACACACGATAAAGGAAATGTTCAAATTCGGCTGTGATCGTAGCAACATCGGGCCATTCGTGAGGGCATCTAAGCCATCGTATGACCGCCGGTGGAGTTTCTCAGGCTCCGGCAGCAACTTCGTGAGCGGCAACTTCGTAAGGCTCTCGTGAGGGCATCTTGTTGAACGTGTCATCTTCGTGTTATCATCGGTGCATTCGCCCTCACTCTGATCGGGGCGAATGCCCGATGGCACCGATGATAACAAGATGCCCTCACGATGGCCTTACGAAGGGCAACATGGACACACGAATTCAACACGAAAATGAACCTTCGCAAGGTCCTTCGGCAATTTTTTGGCATGCCAAAGATTTTGCCACCGCTCACGAAGTTGCTGCCGGAGCCTGAGAAACTCCACCAGCGATCATACGAAGGCTTAAGATGCCCTCACGAATGGCCCGATGTTGCTACGATCAGAGCCGAATTTGAACATTTCCTTTATCGTGTGTCCATCGGGTTGTTTTATTGCACAACAAAATCATGTAAACATATTATGTAAATAACCCAACTTGTGTTCTGTGAAACTAAAAAGGATATAATATATTATTTTGAAGGACAGTTGACAGGAAGTTTTTGTTGTTATGGAAACAACATTACGGAGAAAACGTAATATTTTCTACATATAAAGACGGATAAAGTAAAGAACAAAGTCTGAAGATATCAGTACAGTATCATAGTACTTTAACATAATTGTTTTTGGTACTTTCATTGCGGTTGTATGTCTTAAATGTAATGTAAATGTTGCCTTCGTGTGGTTCGGGGCCATCTTCGTGCGAAATTCACAATTCCATATTCGTGTGTCCATCGGGTGTCAATTTTGGGACAGTGTGACAGGGGCTTTAAGCAGGGGGACACGTCTGGCACTGCAGGATTTGAGTCCCTGGCGGCGTAGTGTGTTACTGATGGTAGCCTTTGTTACTTTGGTCCCAGCTCTCTGCAGGTCATGGACTCGGTCCCCCCGTGTGGTTCTGGGATCTTTGCTAACCGTCTCTTCTTGTGATCATTTTGACCCCACGGGGTGAGATCTTGCGTGGAGGCCCAGATCGAGGGAGATTATCAGTGGTCTTGTATGTCTTCCATTTTCTAATAATTGCTCCCACAGTTGATTTCTTCACACCAAGCTGCTTACCTATTGCAGATTCAGTCTTCCCAGCCTGGTGCAGGTCTACAATTTTGTTTCTGGTGTCCTTTGACAACTCTTTGGTCTTGGCCATAGTGGAGTTTGGAGTGTGACTGTTTGAGGTTGTGGACAGGTGTCTTTTATACTGATAACGAGTTCAAACAGGTTCCATTAATACAGTTAACAAGTGGAGGACAGAGGAGGCTCTTAAAGAAGAAGTTACAGGTCTGTGAGAGCCAGAAATCTTGTTTGTTTGTTGGTGACCAAATACTTATTTTACCGAGGAATTTACCAATGAATTCATTAAAAATCCTACAATGTGATTTCCTGGATTCTTTCCCCCCATTCTGTCTCTCATAGTTGAAGTGTTCCTAGGATGAACATTACAGGCCTCTCTCATCTTTTTAAGCAGGAGAACTTGCACAATTGGTGGCTGACTAAATACTTTTTTGCCCCACTGTATTTCAAACTCTAACTTAATTTTAAGGACATGTCGGCCAGGGGTGAGGAGCTATTTGTTTAAGCACCGGATTTTCAAAAAAGGAGAGTCTGTAAACCAGTCTGCCTTGATCTATGAATTCATGTCCGGGACTCTCACGGTATCTGCTGCCCGCAGCTGTTTTATAGAAGGAAAACCTCCTTCACTTCATGAAATGGCTGCAGCATCAGGAGGCAGCGGGACGTGTAACTCCGCCTCTGAGAAGTGCAGCACCAGCGTGCCGAGAGCTGTGCCTTTGTACGCACCGTCTCTCTCTCTCTCTCTCTCTCTCTCTCTCTCTCTCTCTCTCTCTCTCTCTCTCTCTCTCTCTCTCTCTCTCTCTCTCTCTCTCTCTCTCTCTCTCTGATTGGTCTGGTGTCTTGCCTCTGTTGCATTCACTGAACACGGCCTCTGAACCAGAGGGACATATTTAGGTGCCAAAAAGACGAGGTTGTGTGGAGTCTATTTTGATATAACATTACATACATTCAGGGCCGGACTGGGACAATAAGTCAGGCCGGGAATTATACACCCAGCCAGGCCACTACCAGTTGCCATTCTGCTGGATTTATTTGTAAATATTTACAGCGTAGCTGCCCATAGTGATAGCTCTATAGTTTAAATCTACCCAATAATAAACATATGGACAGGGGTTACTATTTTAAAAAATATGCAAATGTTTTTGGGAACCTATCCATGTGAACATATTTTAAGTGGGGGTGGACCTCAAATCCTCTAGGGGCGTCTGGGGGCATGCCCCCCAGTAAGATTTATTTTTAAAATGTTGGAGTTTAATGCATCAACCTGGTGCATTTTGAGGGGAAAATAAAGAGACTACACCTGGAACACCTATATGAAACAGAACTGTATACATTTCAATAATCATAAAATCATGGCCATAACCAATAACATATGAAAAACACTGAAAGTTGTTTATTTATTTATTTTTGGTTCATTTATAGTTGTGAGTGTGTCTGTACTCCTGAATCAGCCTCCCCTGTCTCCCTCCTCTCCTCCCTGCTCCTCTTTGAGGCAGCAGCAAAGACTAGTTTTAGCTCTCAACAAGTTTTACAAGTGTATCTTACCTTCTTTCTTTTTATTCATGCATATTTTACTAATCACTCCCCCCTCAAATGGAAATATGGGTTTACATAAATGGTGACCAAACAGTTTGAGCCTCGCAACCGTGCCGCGCCACACTATGCGCCGCATAAGCGCATAGGTGCGCCGTATTTGCGGCTCCCTCCGCAAGATGAGGCTCCCTCCACAAGATGAGACTCCCTCCGCGAGATGAGGCTCCCTCCGCGAGGTGAGGCCCCCTCCGCGAGGTGAGACCCCCTCCGCGAGGTGAGGCCCCCTCCGCGAGGTGAGGCCCCACGCAGTGTGTGTGATCAGCCTGTAGGGAGGGACAGCCCTGTCGGCAGGCCACATCATGTGTGGACAGACAGCACCCTGTGTGAGGCAGACCCACATTTGCGCAGCGTTGCGTTCACAATACATTAAAAAAAAGGAAAATCGCCAGGCCAGCAGGCCACTTAACAGGCCAGGCCATCGGGAAACCTCCCGGTCCTCCCGATGGCCAGTCCGGGCCTGCATACATTCTTATTATTACATGATATGCTTATTGTGCTCATAAGATGTTGCTATGACTATAACATAAATAGACACAATCACCAATCCCAGGTTCTGAACAGGCTTGCCAGTTAAGCCCT
This sequence comes from Pseudochaenichthys georgianus, assembly GCF_902827115.2. Taxonomy (NCBI): domain Eukaryota; kingdom Metazoa; phylum Chordata; class Actinopteri; order Perciformes; family Channichthyidae; genus Pseudochaenichthys; species Pseudochaenichthys georgianus. The sequence goes on along the minus strand of NC_047519.1, from coordinate 1,709,137 downwards.
GAGCCTGTTTTTCAGGTCTCAGGCTCGAAAATGACATTCCCAGAACAAATGACTATAACTTCACTTCACTTTTTCTCAAAGCAATGATACACCTGTGAGTTGGATGTAGAAAAGTCAGAATCAATATAGATTATTTTAAATTTGAAAGTAAATTCAGATTGAACATTATAAATGATAGTGTCCGTCCAAAAATAAATCATTACTTATAATGAAAACCACCCTTGAATGATGGGATGGTAGACTAAAAGCTTTAGGAATCCAAAGTATAATAAAATAAGTACCCTGTATCAAGATTGATGCAAAACAAGTGACATTTGACCTTTTTAGAGAGGTTTAGAAGAAAGAAAAAAAAACACTTCTGGTGCATTTTCGATATCTTGGTCGATTTTGATGATTGACACCTCTTTTGAACCGTTAGAGCCAATAGAATCGAGGGGAAGTTCCTAAAGTCCATCTAAACATTACCCATTGGTGAATGAGTGATGCGTAGCCAGAATGCCCAACCGGCCCAACCGGAAGCTGTCATACACTCTCGTAGCAGCTAATATGAAATCTCCGTTATCGATATAAATATGAAGATGGATTATCAGTAATAATTTCAAAGTGACACAGACACATTAAATTAACCTACGGATCAATCTTCAGCAGTGTTTTTATCGTTGTAATGCCATTGAACACGACTTTTTATCAGAAACAGCAAAAGGTAAGACAATGACCCGTTTTTGCTACCTAAAGCTACGTTGTGTGATGTCTGTGTTTGCTTCCCATGCCGCGAGTTCTGATCGCTCAGTGATGATACTTATATGTCTGGGATCTGTGGAATCTCAGCTTGCTAATTGATATCTTGTTTGAGCAGATTTGATAAGTAATAAGGGTATTTTACCTTGAGTTATGTGCTAATTGCGTCAGGGCTAATTCAGAGCCTTTTTTATTACCCTTATGTTTTGTTTAACTAAACATGGTTAATATTGTCTGATAGCTGAGTTTCTTCCCGTTAAGTGGATATGACACATTCATAGTTTATTAAATGTTAAGAAGCCCTCAGACGCTGTTTCTTGCAAGATGTTGCATTTTGCCCCCGTCCGCGGGCCGTGGGGTTTAACTGGTTAACAGGTTAAAGTGTGAGTGTCGGTGGATGGGGAGGAGGTAAAGTAAAATATAGATTACATTACATTACATGTCACTTGTTAGACGCTCTTATACAAAGCGACTTACATACTCAATACTATGGGCATTCCCCACAGGGTGAAGTGTCTCAGGGACACAACGACATGCTGACTGCAGTGGGGTTTGAACCTGTGCTCCCCTGATCTGAACACCAACGCACTTAAAAAAAAAAAAATGTATTATCAAAAATAAACATTTAACAGTTCATCACAATTACATAAAGTACTTACAGCATATAACAAAGACACACATTTAAATCAAAACAGCTTCATAATTCCTGTCTCCGCCGGTCTTCGCTTCCCGGTCATGAAGCTGTTTACATGTGTTTTGAGATGCTAAATAAAAGTCTAGCTTGTACCTTTGATACCCCGCCTCCGACTCCCATCTCTCGGCACCACACTATGCCACAATTTTAGATGCGGATTTTGTTAAACTAATACGTTTGCACTGTGGACCAACACTATACATTGACGGGGAAGGGGGTAGCAATAAAGATAACACCATTTTACCCAACATAACGTTGTATAGACACAATTTCTTGAAGTAATCTTCGTAATAACTAGCAAACTAAAGATCATGTACATCCACTGCACACATAATCTGAAATAACAACTCATATTTCTCGCATCAAATGACATCAAAGGGCATTTTAATCGCCTAAACTAACTTTAAAATAGGCATTTTCCACCGAGAATAAAACGAATGTCGGCCATGTTTTTTTTTCTGCAGGGAGAAATGTGAAGATCACGTGACATCGACGCCAGCCATTGGAATGAATAGGGAAAAAAAACGTAGGCATTTTACAATTTCAGAGGCGTTTTCGTAGAAATACTACGTCCTACGTTGTGGACCAACGTAGTTATTACACGTTTTTTTATGAGACTGGGTTGGCTAAAACATATACATCGCAGGGTTTCCGTTATCCGGTAATTACCGGTTTTTAGCAGTAACATTTTATAAAAACCGGTAAATTCAAAACCTGCCGGTCAAAATGTAATTATGGATGCTCCGATCGATTGGCCGCCGATCATTTGTCGGCCGATATTCACTCTTAATAGTTTGATCTGTGGCTGTGCTCTCTATAGAGAGGCGAAGTCACGCCCATCTACTTCCGGCCCATGGGACCCCGGAAGCGAAAAATGTACATTGAATTCAATGGAGAGAGAAAACGTATCTTTTGATCCCGTTTGAATTGTGCCACGAACTACACATATGATGTTTGTCAATCTTAAACAATAAGTTCCATGTCAAAAAAGTCACATTTTGTCGTAAAACTGTTGAAATATAAGACTATGAAAAATACGCGACTACAAAGACTACAAATCCCATTCTGGCTCGCGTAAGTGATGTCACAGGCGATAATGCTCCAAGTGGTTGCGACTCGTAATTAAAGCGAAGAAGAAGAAGAAGATCTCATAACTGATTTATTCCCTCCAATAAATAAGAGATTGCTAAAAAATAAATTCACTTTTACAAGATGCCTGTGTGCTTTGTACCAGGTTGTAATCACATAAGTGATCATACCACTTGCTCGTTCTATCAATTCCCGTCTGATGAAAGGACCAGGAGTCGTTGGACCAGACATATCAGGTAATATACATGTTGTGCATGGAACACAGTCAAGTTAGCTACCTAGCTAGTAGCGACGAGTAGTGAGCACGTTAGTTAGCATTACATTACTTAGCCTTGTCACTTTTAGTAGCCTTACCATGAAGTTATTATTTTATTACATGAAGTAAACTAAAGAAAACAGATATTGTTCTAAACTGTATTAAAGTAAACAGGTATTATCTTGAACTGTATTGAAGTGAACATGTATTATTTGGGACTGTTTTAAAGTAATCCTATATATATAAACCTTCTTACATACACTTTCCCAGACACCCTGACACACACACACAATACACTCCCTGACCAAGATATCAACACACACACACACACACACACACACACACACACACACACACACACACACACACACACACACACACACACACACACACACACACTGGTTGTTTGAGAAAGAATAGTTAGTGTGAAACCTTCCCTGGGAAATTAAAGGAGTAGAATCCAGTGGAAGATAAGCAGTGACTCTCCGCCCCAAAAAGGTCCATATATACTGTTGTTTATTCATGCCAAAGGCCCCCTGTTGCTGACTGGCTGGTCCCGATACCTGTATCGCACGGCAGTGGAGCGGGGAGCCCGGAGTGCTCTGTTACAGGGCACTCTGTATTTTCGTATTGTGTCTTTTTACCATTAAAATCAGATTATTGTTATAACTTTTATGCCGGTGTTTTGAACTCCTTCTTTTATTAATCTGACCAGGCTCATCTAACGGACGGCGCGGAGCAGAGCTGGGCTTTAAGCCACCACTACTGTGTCTGCTCCTACAAAACCAACATTTTAAACAGTAAGAGTAGTCATGATGGTAAGTATTTCGTGAAACATTTGAAGAGTAGCCTACTGCGCCATCCACCAGGTGCTAAGGAAGCAGTCAGGGAGAGTCGAAGGCAGGCAGGGAGCTTTGCATGACATTCTTCTGGACGTGTTTCATTGTGATGACAGTAAGGGTGAGTCAATCTGTTTGTTGGAAAGACAGTAGTTGAGTGATTACTGAGAGAAAATTATTAGAAGAGATAATTATTCAAAGTGTTACTGTTGTGTTACTTTAAAGTGTTGTTACTGACCTTTTTCTCTTTTATTTCCTTTCCCTCACCTGTAACTTCTGAGACCCTGAGGAACATGCACACTGACCTGCTCTGGCAACCTGACTTCCACTGTACGTAATAGTATTTGGTTATGGTATATTATTTATATACATCAAAGGCACAATGCACCCCCCAGAGACACACATGTATTGAGTGTGATATTGTGCATAGGTCAAGTGAAATCATCTTTACATACTAGAAAACTGTAGGAGCGGCAACTTGTTTTGAAATTGAATTTTTAATATTCTTCTCTCTTCCCAGCTCCATCCATCACCATGCTCTGTTCCTGCAGGTCCTGCTTGCTAATCAATGCTTTATTTTTGTACACAATTACAAATAAAGTCAATGTGTTGTATGACATGAAGTTGTGCTTCATTCTGAGTCAATAATAAATTCATTCTGCCTTCAACTGCACAATGACTGTGGACTGCACCGACATCCATGTAGCTGCCCCCCAGTAAGATGAACCAAGCAAAGAGGGTCACCATCATGCCCAAGGACATCCAGCTGGCGCGCCGCATCCGCGGAGAGAGGGCTTAGACTGACCTGAGACCAGCACACCCAAACACAACGGCTCTTTTAAGAGCCACCTACAGTTTCAAAGAGTTGCAATCCTACGTTATTATAATTATTAAACTGGTTTATGTGTCACTTAGTTTACTGAACCGTGATGAATGAAAGAAATGAGTGAGGTAGTGGTTTACTGAAGTTACAAAGACATTAATATATGAGTGACAGGTCAGTGTAAACACAAGCTTCTGTCAATTATGGATCACTCAAACTATTTATATAAAAATATGTAATAAAGTTCTAAAATAAGTATTCGGTATATTCCTTGATAGCTTTTGGAGAAGGTTGTTTTTAAGTTTACTAAAATCTATTGTTTCAACTGTTTCACTTTATAAAAAGGAACAGGTGAGTAGAGCATTATTGAGTTTCTTATTCTGTCAGTAAATTATCCAAATGAAATGTTTATCATTATTTTAGTCAACCCCAAACAAATTGATTGTACCTTTTTAATAATGACCTTACATGGTCGCCAAAGTTAAATTAACTTCAGAAAATCAAATCTGTTCTGAGAAAAAACTAATACATGTTTAAAGATAGGAACTTGCCATCCCACTGAAAAACAGTCCGTAGAGATTTAAAGGCGTAGTTGTAGTTCAGTCCAACGTTTCATTTGGATTCATTTCGCCAACAGTCAACTATTTTCATAAAGAATATATATATTTTTCAAAGTCAACTTTATTGTCAATCTTACTCAGTTTGTGTTTATAGACAGAGAGATCAAAAAGACTTAAATCAAATAAAATTATACAATTTACAGATATGTATACAAATATATATATATATATATATATCCTATATAATGATGGTGGACACTTCACCTCCAGCAGGGCAGATGGCTGCACAAGTCCATCGGGGGATGCTCCCAAAACACCGACTCACTCACAAAGAGACCAGACTCGAACACTGTCTCCTGATAGGCCTGCACAAAAGCCTTCACCCCTTCGGCCTCGTTTACAACCCCCCAGTTGACAGCCATGACAATGACAGCCATGACTCCGTCCAAGTTGTACCCCCCGAGCACCCGCATGGAGTGGATGAAAGTCCCGACCGCAGCACAGCACCAAACTTGCTGGCTGTCAACCTGCCCCGCCTGTGTAACTGCCACTGAGGATTTGTCCGCTGTCCTCCGGTGGCTGTCTGGATGGCAGCTTGCTGGTCTCTGCTCAGTCGCATTGAGGCAAGAATTGCCTCAAACCCCCGACCCCCATGCCCCTTCACCAGCTCCGGCACGGTGACAATGGCCTGATGTTGAGGCCGCGGCTCTGGCTCAGGTGACAAAAGCCATGCCATGCCACACTGTGCAGACCTGAACCAGTCTACATCCTGAGTGGCGATGTCTCTGGCTAGTGGGTTGTATGTCTCCTCTCACTGTTGGTAAAGTTGAGACACCGGCTGGACTACTTTGGAAGTGCCAGGCTTCCTCCACTGGCACTCAACATCTGTGGAGCTGATCTGCCACATGGCACATATTGCCAATGCTGCAGCGTGGCTGCATTTGTACATCCCCCGTGCACAATCACAGACAGCGCTCTGCATCGCGCCATCGCCTCCCATGCAGATCTGTACAAATAAAGTAAGTACCATTTGTTAGCATGCTATAATAGATTGAATGAGCAATAATACAAGGATGGTCCGAATCTGGGGGTGGGAGGGGTTATTTTTCCATAGTTTTGTCCTCTTGTCTGATTGTTGTTATTGTTTGTTTTTTCTGTATTTGTTGTAATGTGTGTTGTACTGGTTGTGATTGTACATTGTATTTTTCTAAATGTGTATGAATACATTTTTGAAAAACATTTGATCAACAATAAAAAAGGATTTGGTCAGGATCTAGACTCAGTGTGTAATTTATTAATGAATCAATGCTCTCTACATTAGGAAAACACATACCAGTGTACCAGAGGGAGTCACACACAGCTGTGCCTGGATAACCAAACAAATTGACAAGATAACCAAAACCCTTGAATCTACACAAAGCAAATAAACTCAAATGACACAACGAGATGTAAAAGGAGATCACACATACAGTATAGTCGATATAAAACTGGCCGCTTCAATCTGAAGAGCAACTAAAACAAAACACGGGAGTTTACCTTGTTCTTGTGAACACTAATGTTATCCACAGCATACACAGAGACCACGAAGTTCTTAAGGAGAAAACTAGTTCCTGAAACAAAACACGTTAGTGTACCTTGTTAGCTAATGTTAGCTAGCTGACATTAACGTTACACATTGCACTCATATTACTCACCAACATCTTGTAAAGCCGGTCCCGCTGCTCTTACAGAACCGACTAACTCCCCTTTCGTGTATGTACAGCTCTCAACGTGTCCAGACTTGTAGTGATGTTCACCTCGTTTTATACTTTTATTCTTATTCTGAAAGAAACAGGTGAAATTTGCTAACGTAACAACGGCAGGAACTGCTTCTATAGTGTTTTTGAGGAGCTTTTTGATTACAGATTTGAAAACACCGTTGCTTGCTTTAAAAGTAGCACAATTCATTATGTCAAACCTTGAAAGATATCCCTGCCCTAATGCCAAAAGTAACTGGCAACTGAATATATGTCGCCGTAGCGATGATGTCTATGTCTGGACCGCTGCGTAAAAAGGGGGGTTTCTGACCCATTAGCCTACTTCTCTTCCTACTTTTTGTCCCCCTCTTCTCCCCGCTGCAGCCTAGCAGTTGATCTCAAAGCACGCTACCCTCTCCTGCAGGGAGAAAAACTATATGTATATACTTTATATAGGTTGATACAGTAGCCCCTTTTTTTAAATAGTTGTTGTAGGTGTTGCCATCTGTTTTGTGTAGCGTGGTTCTCCAAGCAAGTCAATGCATTCATTGGGTGGTATCAGAGAGTTACACGGGTCTGTAAATGCAATGAAAACAATTGGCCACAGCAAATAATTTATATTAAACATGTAATTTTTACTTTTGAATACTTTAGTACAAAGGATGTCTTGAATAATTTAAGTGATATATGTGTACACATATAAATCATTAGTCAAAACAGGGCTACATTTGATTTAATTAAAAGGTATAATATGTGGTAAACTGAAGAGCCCTTTGGGAGCCGAAAGAGCCGGCTCTTCTTGGTGAGCCAAATGATCCGGCTCAGCAAGAAGAGCCGGAATTCCCATCACTAGAACAATGACTTCTTCTGCGAGGATTTATAAAAGCAGCTGGATAAAAAAAGTTAGGAAACGCCCCTATAGGAAACGCCTCCTTGCTGCGGTCTGCAGCCAGACCCATCTCTATTGATCAGGAGAGCTGGATATGATCGAGTGAAGTGTAACCGGACGCGAGAGAGAGATCAGATCAGCTGCTGCATAATCACCTGAAGCCCCGCCCACAGTTTAGCGAGCTGCGTGAGAAACTGACGGGCTGTCAGGAGAGAGAGGGAGGGAGAGAGGAAAAGAGAGGATACACGACAGGGATAGACGTTAGGAGCTGATTTTTGGACTATTCGACCGCAACCCAGGGATAACCCGGAAGAGAAGTGAGCAGTGACCTCTCCGCGGTGACGTCACGCTTGTAACTCTGGAGAGCAAAATGTCTGAACAGAGGTGTGATTGTTCCTCTCTGCCTTCGACACCACTGAACCCCTGGCTCTCTTCAAGTTAACGGCGAGAGTAAAGGAAAGCTCTCCAACTAACGGAATGTCGCGACAAACCGAGGGAACAGCAAGTTATTCGGTACATGTTCGTCAGTGACACGTCGGACGATGATAAACGGCCAGCCAACTCGTCCAGAATAGTCCGTTTGTTCTTTGACTGTTGTCCGCCGCCTCTCAGCTGTTTGCTAACGTTACATGTCGGTATTAATCCGCAAGGTGAAGTGGCCAGTGACCTGCTGTATGACAGCCACGTCAGCTAGTTTAACGCTTTATCTCGAGTCTGTTGTTTAGCCAGGCCCGTGCCCCCGGCTTTGTTTTTTTATTTATTTTGTTCAAATATAACTTGTAGGATATTTTACTCGGACAATGTCTCCGATGGGAATCCGGCTGTCACCCCTGGGTTTGGGGCTGTTCTGCCTGCTGGGAGTCGGGGTCATCTACCACCTGTATGCCGGGGTCATCTCCAACCACATCGCTGCTTTCAGGTGAGACTCTCTTCCCATTTCCAGTGGTGGTAGGAGTACTTAGATCCTTTACTTAAATAAAAGTACAAATATGATGGTCTTAAAATACTCCATAACAAGAAACAATCCGGATATCCAAATGTTGTATTTGTCTTTATTTATTTAAGAATGGACAATGCAAATAATTAACATGAGCACTAAAGTCCATGATGTAAATATGCCAGATTTAGCAAGAGAGGCTAGTTTTGTTAATTAAGTAAAAGTACAAAAGTATTGGCGTCAAATCAAAGTACTCATTCTGCACAATGTCCCATTTCAGAATAATATTATAAAGTGCAGAAGTATTGTCAGCTTAATGCACCCAAGTATCAAAGGATCAATGGATCTTTCACAGTATTATATGTTTATGGTTTTAAATATAATCCTGTTTTTACACACGTAACAGCATTTAAGTGTTGTACTTGGTCAATGTGGTCCAGTTTAGATACTAGAAACAGTGTGTAGATTATCAGTACAGTACTGCATTAAATCACATCAGCAATGCATATCATGTGTTTCTGTATGTGTAATGTATATGTAACGAGGAGTGTTAAATAAATGTAGTGCAGTCAAAACTACAATATTTGACTCTGACATGTAGTAGAGTACAAGTATAAAATAATATCAAATGAAAATACCCAGATAAAGTAAGAATATGTCAAAATGATACGTAAGTACAATACTTGCAGCAGCCACGGTCTAAGTGTTGATGAACAGGGAGAATATCGATAAGTGTGTTGCTCGACTATTGATCAGTGTGCCGTGTCTTGTATGAGCTGTTACTACATGCGAGTGTTCTGATAAGAAGCTGCTTACTAGGTCGTGAACAATAGTACGTTTTAGACAGGCGGACATGTGTCTGATGTATTGATTACTGAAGCCTGAAAGTAGACTTTAAAGAATAGTAGAGCTATCTATCAACAAGAATATAATGGGATCATTTTGATGATCGATTAATGTTGGATACAAAAATGTGAGAAACTGTTGTTTTCAGCCTAGAAAATTTGGAGATGTTCTTATTCCTCTTTGTTTCTAGCATACATCACTAAACTAAAACTAAAACGCAACTCCACCTGCTTTCCCAGAATGATGGAATAAATTAGCTCCATAAAATGCTTCAATATAAAAGAAAATGGATATTAGATATATAAGTGAATATCTGGACGGACAAGACATTTACAGATATGATCTCAGACCAGTGTTTCCCCTATATACATTCAGCAGCGGCACAGCATTAAAATACATTAAAATAATAATACGTGGTGCTCGCGTCATCGCCATGGAGGAGCACACAGCCTCTGTGAGCGAGCGAGACAGAGAGAGCTAGAGAGCACACCTTTATCTATTTCATATAGTTTTAAAAAAGAAAGTAAGACATCATTCCAATGTGTACTATAGGACAGTAACAAATTAAAAACAGTTTAAAAGGAGAGTGATTAGTAAAATATGCATACATAAAAAGAAAGAATGCTAACTAGGTAACATAAGATAAGAATAAACCAGTTTAAATGATTTGTTATTGGTTGTGATCATATTCTAAAGATGTTTGGATTATTGAAAAGTATACAGCTCCTTTCATCTGAGTGCTGAGAGCTGTATCCATAAATTCATGTTGTGCTCAAAGTGCACCAGATTGATGCATTTAACTTCAACATTTAAAAAAACATCTTCTCAGGGGTGCATGCCCCCGGACCCCCCTAGAGAATGTGAGGCCCACCCCCAAATAAAGCAGGTTAAAATAATTAAATAGCATACATGTTATTTTGATTGTTTGTGGATGTGTAGTATTTGTGTTACTGTATGTTCAATAAAGGTGATTTAGCAAAATACACCTGTAGAGCCTCAAGAGCCTTTCTTGTGCTGGCAGACACATAGAAACAAATTGGGGGGGCGCACTTCGCACAAGCACACACTAACAAATTCCATGCACTCCACGCTCACATTTAGCTGGGCCCGCGGGCCTTAGCACCGCTGCTATGACTCATCCTAGGGGAAACACTGCAGACCTGTAGTACCTTTACTATTTTATGATCCTTTATAGCAGGGGTGGGGAACCTCCGGGCCGTATACGGCCCGCAAGACAATTTGGTACGGCCCTCGAGGTAATTTATAAACACACGCAAAAAAGAAAAAAATGTAAGAAATCTAGACCGCAAAAAAAATAAACAAGCGAGTACCTGTTTTTCCTGGCGAAGGTCAGGGTCCTTGAACACAACACGAGCCTAACGTGTCATCACGTGGTATATGTCTCGCCTGACAGGGGTGCAGTTCTGACGGAGAGCACCAGAACGCCACTCGAGCACTTCAGAAATTGCAGTACCCATACGGAGGGTACACATGCCACAGTTTCTGCGTGTCTGTGTCTTTAGTTGAAAGCCCAGTGGCGATCTGCTCATCTGTCACACTGATCATACAGTCAATAACGTTGTTGTTATTAGCATCTGGTTAGCTAGCTATGCTAACGAATATAAGAAGCTTTTTCTACAACCAGTGAGGTAAAGGCACATCTTTATATGATCATTATAGTTATAAAAAAATAAGAGAATAAAGTAAACAGGTATAAAATACTATATGACAGTAAAAAAAAGTTGTTATTAATAAACAAGAATACAGTTTGAAAGGAGAGTGATTTGTCAAATATTCATAAAGAAAAATAAATCTGCTTCCAGTTCCGTTTCATCTGGGTGTTGAGAGATGTATCCATAGATCTCCTAATGTTGCTCTCAAAGTGCACCAGATTGATGCTTCCCCCCCCCACACTTAAATCATGGATAGGAAACTAAATACATTTTGTACACATCTTGTGTCCATATCTTTCTGTTTTGGTGGTCACGCCACACCGTGCACGTGCATGCATATGCGAGTCATGGTGAGATATCTGGATTAAGAGGTTGCTTTTTCTTTGCACAGAATGAAATGAATGGGCTGTGATTTTAGTTTTTTTAAGCAGAGGTCAATAACTTGTACGGCCCTCTGAGGATATTGTAAACATTGAAATGGCCCTTGAGAGGAAAAAGGTTCCCCACCCCTGCTTTATAGGCTAAACAAGAAATCTACAACATAATGAACAGGTTCATGAAAACAATAGTTAGTTGCAGGACTTCTGCAAGGTTCAATTTTAATCAGATCTCCCCTTCTGCTGATCTGAACGCAGCACCATTATACTGTATGTCTTTGAGTAGTTTAAGGGCGAACACTTTGTCATTGTCACGTTTTTATAAGCTAGTGAATTAGCACAAAATATAGGCTTCATTTGAAAAGACCAGGTACAATGTCACACAACTCATTCACCTTCCATGAGCTTAAATGGATGACAACATTTAATCAGGTTGTGTGTGAAGAAAGGTGAAAGTTCCGTTAGTGTTGTTCTAACATCAAGCGCTCTGTCCCTGGTGTCTGCAGGCAGCGGAGGACGGTGGACCTGAGGGACTTGCTGGCTGTCTCAGTGGAGGCTGCGCTGCTCGGTGGCACAGAGGTAAAAACACTTTCACAGCTCAATAAACAGAAGTTAAGTTCTTTCCATAGAATACATATTTAACCGAGAACCATTAAGTTATTCAGAATGAGAAGCTCGCTGAGCCTGTTTCATTTGTTTGATCATAGTGTTGACTTTTGATTTTCGGTTAAGTATCTTGCCCAAGGACATCTTGACATGTTGACTACAACAAATATTAGGTTTAACTTAATATTATTGGACTATCTACTTCCTTCATAGAGCAGATTTAGAATACTTTTATTTGTTCCACAGAGGGGACATTTATATCGTTACAGCAAAAGTATAGATGGAGACAAAAAATACAACGCTACTAGATAAAGGGCATGCACATCATATTTAAAAGAGAAATTACAATTTACAAAGAACACATTTGTGAGAACAAATTATAAACATTTACAAAACTGCACATTCAGTTAGAAAAGTAGCAGCAGCAGTATTTATCAAATAAATGACTAACAGTCAGCTGAATACAGTGTGGTAGAAGCTAGATAACAGTGCTTCAATTATATATTGCAGAGTTACTCAGATTCTGGTTCCACTGTTAAAATTGTCGAACTAATAATAATGTTAACCAGGTCCATATTGCATATAAGAGTTATTGCACCACAGTGGCAGCTCCTGACTGATCCAGTTATCCACTGCGCTGCTGAAGTTTCACATGCAGTCATCTGAACCAATGACTCTACATCCGAGCCTTCATGCCGTACACCGACTTCAATTAAATGTATTATGTCAACAGATTTCACATAACTGTTTTTGGTTAGTTGAAAGCAATAAACCTAACTTTAAATAAAAAATTAGCTTCAACTTAATATATTTGCTGTCAACTAACCTGATACAGTTATGTGCCATTTGTTGACCTAATACATTTAATTAAAGTCAATACTTCAGTTTTTTCAGTGTATTAGCATGAGAGTTGTTCTTTTTTTCCTCCACAGGTGAAGAAGGTGCGTGATGAAAATAGCCTGAACGAGAAGTCAAAGGGCAAGACGAAGGAGGGAGCCACTGAGCTTCTGACTACAGGCGACCTGCAGTCTCATAGGAAGATGTTCAACCTTATAAGCAACACCTTCCCCGAAGTCACGGTGAGTGACTTGTTTGCCTTCCAATATGTCGATGATGTGCCACTTGTGTGTAATCATCATAAAATAAAAGGCTTTCCACAAATATTCAACAAAGGAAATAGGCCTTTAGAATTGTCATACAAATCAAAACAAAGAGGCAAAAGTCAAATAAAACTAGAAAATACATTTCCTGCTGAAAAGGTGTGCGAATGCTGTAAACTGTGTACATTTGTTGCTGAATTTAGCTGAAAATGCAGAAAAAGCTGAATATGTTATTAGTTGAATGGTCTCTGTAGCTGCTTTTAGCTACAAAAACCAAGTAAGTGAAATGTTAAACTGGAAGAGTAGGAAAAATAGTGAATAAGCTTAATATTTAAAAGAAAATGTTTTATAAGGTATAAACAACTAAATGTATAGCCTCAATGTCCAGAAATAGCTGAATAATTTAATAGTTGAATGGTTTCTGTAGCTGAAAGTAGGCTGAAGGAGTTACATATTAAATGTAAGTAGTAGTGAATGATTGTGTATAAAGAAGAGAAAATAAATTAAAAAGGCTTTGAAAATTCATAAATATGAAGATGGATTATCAGTAATAATTTCAAAGTGACACAGACACATTGGATTAACCTATGGATCAACCTTCAGCAGTGTTTTTATCGTTGTAATGCCATTGAACTAGGGCTGTCAAACGATTAAAATTTGTAATCAGATTAATCACAGCTTAAAAATTAATTAATCATGATTAATCACCATTCGAACTATGTCCAAAATATGCCATTTATTTATGTATATTGTTGGGAATGGAAAGATAAATGAAAGAAGGCGGATATATCCATTTAACACAGTATCTATGTTTATTATAACATTTTTCTGCGTGTCAAAATGAAAGACAACCCACACACCTATCAATCATCAAACCGTGGGGTCTTAATTCATTACGTGTTGATTTCTATCAACGGGGGAGTACTTCAGGAAAGTCGACAGAGGGGGGGGGCAGCTAGTGGAGTACTTCAGGAAAGTCGACAGAGGGGGGGGGGGGGCTAGTGGAGTACTTCGTGACCACAGAGTGTGAACGTTGTGATCAGCTGTTTTAGCGCAGTTCTCCAGTGAAGGGGGGAGTCTCCCTCCGCAGCCGGCTGGCGTAGTTTTGGCACAATTCCGTTGTACAGACCGACGTTAACAGCAGCCCTGTCTGTGCACACGGAGACCGACTCTGTCGTCCGGTGATCTAACTGCCTTCTAGAAGAGCTTCACAAGTACGTCAAGTAAAGTATTCTCCGTCGGGACTTCCTGCAACAACACCACGCTGTTATCTTGATTCTGATTGGCCAGAAGACATTATCAAAGATGTTCCATTGAGAAGACGATCACTACGTGACAAAAGTTTTCAAAACCGTGGCTACTGAAATCAATCTTACTAACTGCTGTCTGTGCAATTTACTCCGCGAGTTGGCAGACTTTATTTTGCTTACTTTAACATACTTTTTCATGGTGGGGCTAAGCCATTTCTTGGTATGGGTGTAGCCTACCCCAGCCATACCCTGGCGCTGCCACTGGTGGGATGTATGGGGCGGGCCATTCTGCACATGCGTTAAATGCGTTAAATATTTTAACGCAATTAATTCAAAAAATTAATTACCGCCGTTAACGCGATAATTTTGACGGCATTACATTGAACACAACTTTTTATCAGAAACAGCAAAAGGTAAGACAATGTCCCGTTTTTGCTACCTAAAGCTACGTGGTGTGATGTCTGGTTTTTGTTTCCCATGCCGCAAATTCTGGTTGCTCAGTGATGATACTTATATATAGCTTGCTAATCGATATCTTGTTTGTGCAGATCCTATAAGTAATAAGGGTATTTTACCATGAGTTCTGTGCTAAGTGCGTTAGCACAGGGCTAATTCAGAGCCTTTGTTATTACCCTTGTGTATCCTTTAGCTAAAAATGGTTAATATTGTCTGATAGCTGAGTTTCTTCCCGTAAGTGGATATGACACATTCATAGTTTATTAAATGTTAAAGGAAGGCTCCAGTCATTAGATAGTTAATAAAAACGTCAGTATTTAGTGAAACATTATGTTTAAACCATACCCTGAAGAAATCAGCGATATTCCCCGGTAAATAATGATATTATAGCTCTTTTTTATCAAAACCTGTATATTCGGTCAGGCAGCTGCCATTTTGGCCATTTTCAGTAGTCACATAATCCTAAAAACTAGGTTGTGACGTCATCTATGCGTTCACTTTGTAAACACACGAACAGCTCATTAGACGAAAACATGGAGGAGTATTTGAGTTCGGACTCGTCAGCCGAGGAAGAAGTTTTGAGCAATGTGGAGAGATTGGATGGGGGAATTCAGCCATACAGCCAAGTGGCCAGAACCGTCAGGAATCCAGGGACAGTGACGATGAGGATGAACAGCATGGTGATCTTGCTGGAGACAATCCCTTTACTCGTGCAATTGATTTCGGGGGGCGAGTAGGGAGAACTGTACATGAATGGTGTACTTGCGATCGGTGTGTAGCCATGGACAATCCTCTTATGAACATATGTTGTCATGAGCTTGAAGAGCTTGAAAATAAACTGTTCACAGACGACTTGGATTGCATATGTTTACACAGGGAATTCGACACTGTGGTGTTAGAAAAAGCTGTATTGAGAACAGCACTGGTTGCCATGAAGGATGTGAAACGCACCTCTTTGGTTGAACCAATAAATGAAAGGTGGGTACATTTGACGGGTACAGCCCTTTCTTCTTAGCAATGTTTCGCGATACAATGAGGCATATTTCAATAGAATTGTGAGAGTAACTAGAGTAAACAACATGAACAAAGCACATACGTCAATTTGTCCTCGACACCAAACGCATAGTTCACGTCACTTCCGGTAAAATAAGTCATGTGACTCGTCAAAATGGCGCCGCCCACAGGGTTGATGTTATTTTGGTAATTAATCAGCTTAAAATCACTGATAACGTCATCGGATAAAAAAATAAATAAAAAAAAGACTGGCAGAGACTGGTCTGTTTTATCGGATGATAATTATCTAAAAATGCGTGTCATGAGGATTGCCTCCCTTTTTTAAGAAGCCCTCAGACGCTGTTTCTTGCAAGATGTTGCGTTTTGCCCCTGGTACCGGGGGCATGGGGCTTAACTGGTTAAACTTCAGTCTGTGTGTTTGTGTTTGAGGTGACGACGTTATCAAACACCTGTGTGAGCCCAGAGATCAAAGGTTACCATGGTGACAACGTTATCAAACACCTGTGTGAGCCCAGAGATCAAAAGTTACCATGGAGATGTGCAGTGAAAGGAGAGCCTTTCCGTTGTTCTGAATGAGAAATAAACCTCTTACATTTCTAACTATAGTTTAAAAAGGGTAGCTGCTATCGGTAAAATGTCAACGCGTGAAGCATGTCAATGACTCTCAGTCTGCTCTTTGTGTACTTTCGGGTCAATAATGTGGCTTTTTTTAGCAGATTAACTAAAGGTGTGCAGTTGGTGCTGTGATGAAAGATGAGGCTGAATTTACAATGGGCCTTAATGGAGACATGTTGAAAGTTTTGTCACTTCATGCCCTCAAGAGGCATTTTCTTGAAGTTCTTTGCTTACATTTTTTTTTATTTTTCAACCTAAGAGAGATTTTCCTACAATTCAAGCATGCAATACTTGTGAGCATTTTAAAGTTGGAATGAAGTCTCTAGCTGAAAGTATGTGGAAGGAGTAGCATTTGGTGCACGGTGTAGGTAAAAGAGGATTTGAAGGTTCCTCCCATTGAGGTACATGTTAAAAAAAGAGTTTAAAAAGCTGAATATTTTGAAAAAGTTGAAAGTTTCCCATCATGTGCTGAAAAGGCTGAATATTTCGATATTTGAATGGTTTCTGTAGCTGAAAGTAGACGGAAGTTATTCAACGGCAAAATATTGGGTAGAAGAAGAAGAAGAAGAAGAAGAAGAAGAAGAAGAAGAAGAAGAAGAAGAAGAAGAAGAAGAAGAAGAAGAAGAAGAAGAAGAAGAAGAAGAAGAAGAAGAAGAAGAAGAAGAAGAAGAAGAAGAACAGAAGAAGAAGAAGAAGAAGAAGAAGAAGAAGAAGAAGAAGAAGAAGAAGAAGAAGAAGAAGAAGAAGAAGAAGAAGAAGAAGAAGAAGAAGAAGAAGAAGAAGAAGAATAGTGGAATGCTGTTGCACAGCATTCACACTAATCACAAACAACAACATCTTTCTTTCTTTCTTTACGCACGCACACACACACACACACACTGTTGGCCTTTAGTATTAGTTCCCCTCTGTGGGACTAATACAGTTATTCTGATCAGCAGCCATTTTGGGTAAAGTATCCAGCCCGAGGACATCTCGACACTACATGAGGGGGGTCAAACCACAGACCTTCTGATTGGAGGAGGACCATCTAATTCCTGAGCCCTAAAGGACTCGTGTGTGTTTTCATTTTCAGGTGAACAGTGAGGAACATGACAACACACTGGATAAGTCTGCAGCCTGGAGCCGGAAGATTCCAGCCGACATACTGGAAAAAGTAGAGGGAGGTAGGGACGTTCTTGCGGAGAGCGTCACCGTGTGGATCGATCCTCTGGACGCTACACAGGAATACACAGGTACATTTAAACTCAAAGACATGAACTCATCTTCATGATCATTTAAGCAGACATATTGGAAAGCACTTGTTTGTGTTAGGCAGTGATTTTCCACCAGTGTGCTTGGGGAAATTCTCCAATTTCACTTAATTGGTACCAAAAAGTTAGTTGCTGCAAATAATGTGTCATTTCTGAGCATCTGTGCCTGCAGTGTAGTGGCTGGCTCAGTAATGTAATACTCTTCCATGCCAGTGGGTGGCAGTAGGTAGCACATTAATGAACTTGTTAGTGATGCATGGGAGAGATTGCGGTGACAAGACGGACAGCGATGGAAAAATATTTGAAAAGACTCTGATCTGGGACCTGGACAAACTTCTAAAGTTATCTTTGGTTTTGATTTACTTTCACCGGGCATCCGACGGCACCGACTCCGTTATGCTTGGTGTGGGTAAAACCTATCCCACAGTGCCATGATCCCAACAAACTTATCATCCCCAAACAAAACACCTTCCACTACAAAACAAGTATATTAGGAAAAAAATTTCATTTTTATTTTGGTTGTTGGCTCCAAGAACTCGGCGTCTTCGGTATTTTTGTTTTTCCCCTATGTATGGAAAGTCGTCTGAACATGCCATAGAGCTCTCTACAACATTCATCCTGTTACTGGGGGGGCCAGTAGAGTTTACTTGGTCATCTACTGACAGTAGGTCCTCACTCAGCCTGTTAAATTACAAAATGTTCCCCTGTCTCTGTCCTCTGGTTGTCTACTCTCTATTCCATCTCCCTCCTCTCTATCTGCTGATCTCTCTCTCCATAGAGAATCTGGTGAAGTTTGTGACCACCATGGTGTGTGTGGCTGTAGATGGTAAACCAGTCATTGGGGTCATACACGTGCCATTCACCGGCTTCACTGGTAAGTGTGTTCCTCCACAACTCCACTGGTGTGTATTAAACACTTGTGAAGGAGTAAACCTGGAATGTGCCTCACAAAATGATCTGTATTGAGTTCCTTCTCCCTCTCTCTCCCTTTGCCTGCCTGTCCTCTGCCCCTCAGCATGGGCGTTTGTAGGTCAGGGGTCAAATATGAGAGCCCGGTCCTCCTACAGTGTCAGCACCCCCAAGGCCATTGTCTCCCGTTCCCACTCCGGGAAAGTGAAGAGTTTTGTTCAGGATGCTTTTGGAAATTCCACAACAATCATAGAAGCAGGAGGCGCTGGTGAGTTTGTACAGGATTATTTTACATTTACAGGTGCATCTCAAACAATTAGAATATTACATAAGACCAATACAAAAACAGATTTTTACTACAGAAATGTCGGCCTTCTGCAAAAAGTGTTTTCATTGGTCTTATGTTATTCTAAGTTTGACAGATACTGAATTTTGGGTTTTCATTAGCTGGAAGCCGTAATAATCAAGATTAAGGCAAGACAAGTTTATTCATGTAGCACCTTTCAACACAAGGCAATTAAAAGTGCTTTACAAAAATGAAAGACATTACAGTAAGAGCATTAATAAACATTATAAAATGATATCTAGAAACACTCATTTAAAAGCAAAGATAATACAAGTTACAGTGCAGTTTAAGATGTGAATATATCAATTAAAAGCAGCGACAAAAGTCTTTGGTCTGGATTTAAAAGTAGTCAGAGTTGCAGCGGACCTGCAGGTTTCTGGGAGTTTGTTCCAGATGTTTGGAGCATAATAACTGAACGCTGCATTACCATGTTTAGTTCTGACTCTGGGGACAGGAAGCTGACCAGTCCCTGAAGACCTGAGAGATCTGGATGGTTCATCATTTAGCAGGAGGTCAGAAATGTATTTTGGGCCTAAACCATTCAGTGCTTCATAAACCAGCAGCAGTATTTTAAATCTATTCTTTGACACACAGGAAGCCAGTGTAAAGACTTCAGAACAGGAGTGATGTGATCCACTTTCTTAGTGTTAGTGAGGACTCGAGCAGCGGCGTTCTGAATCAGCTGCAGCTTCCTAATAGATGTTTTAGTGAGACCTGTGAAGACACCATTGCAGCAGGGTTTCCGTTAGCCGGTAATTACCGGTTTTTAGCTGGTAACATTTATAAAAAACCGGTAAATTCAAAACCTGACGGTCAAAATGTCTGGTAATAATTAGGGAGGCTCCGATCGATCGGCCGCCAGTCATTATCGGCCGATATTCACTCTTAATAGTTTGATCGGTGCTCTCTATGAAGGCCGATCAGGAGAGCTGGATCTGATCCATATGGACATAAACGCGAGTGAAGTTTAACCGGACGCGAGAGAGAGATCAGATCAGCTGCTGAGTCTGACCGAGACACGCAGCTCTGCAGGATCACCTGAAGCCCCGCCCTCTGTTTAGCGGGCTGCAGGAGCTGCATGAGAAACTGACGTGCTGTCAGGAGAGAGAGAGAGGGAGAGGGAGAGAGAGAGGATCCGTTTCTCCCGTGTTATTATTCAAAGTTGATGTAAACTTCTGAATAATGTACGTTATCTACTACAAGTAGTTTGTTTGAATGTAATAATCATGTTGTTTGTGGAATCATTTATTGAAAAATGAATCTGAATTTTTCGATCTGTTACGATTATAAACTGAAGCAATATAAAAATGAGCCCCATGAACTGAGTTTTAAACCGAAGCATATCTGCTCATAGTCCGGTAATTACCTGCTAACAGAAACTCTGCTACACAACTATTATTATTATTATTGAAATATGACCGGCAAGTTTCAAATTTGTCCGGTAAAATAAATTCTGCCCGGACATTTGACCGGCGAGAAAAAATCCTAGCGGAAACCCTGCATTGCAGTAGTTGAGTCTACTGAAGATAAAGGCATGGACAAGTTTTTCCAAATCCTGCTGTGACATTAGTCTTTTAATCCTAGATATATTCTTTAGGTGATAGTAGGCTGATTTAGTAACTGTTTTAATGTGACTGTTGAAACTCAGGTCAGAGTCCATGACTACACCTAGATTTCTGGCTTTATCTGTTGTTTTGAACATTGCAGACTAGGGGTGGGTACCGAGCCCCGGTATGAAACGGGCCCCAGGGCTGAATTATAGATATGGCCCTATAACAGAGATGGAGTACTCGAGACCTGGACTCGGACTCGAGTGCCGATTTTCTGGACTTGTGACTCGACTCGGACTCACGCATTGATTGACGTGACTTGGACTTGGACTCGTGAATTCTCGCACACGCTGACTTGGACTCGGACTCGACTTGTACATTGACGCTCCGACTTGGACTTGGACTCAAGCTAATTTTCTCTGGAGTCTGATGTCCTCTATCCTGGCATGTGCACCTGCGAGGAGAGTTCACGTACTGGGCCTAGTGCTGCGTACCGGTACGCCGAACCGGTACTGGACTTGTAAAAAGTTTCGGTTCAAGTCCGGTTAAAACCGGAACGTCGGGAACCGGTACTTGGACTCGCAAAAAAACTAGCACTTACGTATATTCTGGTGTCTGTGGTTATTTAAACATTCCCTGATAAACCTTATTCAGCGTCAATAAATGAGTGCTAATCCCAGTGTGCTCAGTGTACAACATCACATGTCATTTCACCTTCGATTCACCGTTTGAAAACGTAGCATTTCGCCACATGCTAATGATAACCGGAAGTGAAGAACTTTCAGAATAAAAGTGTTAAGTGTGAACTTCCGTTTTTTTCAGAATAAAACTGATTTAAATTAAATAGTGTATTTAATTCAAAATTACGCCATATCAACATTGATTTTAATTTCTGTATGTACATCACTATGTATGTAGTATGTACTGTATAATGTACACATGTAGAGTTGTAGAAAAGACATGGTGTACAGACAGTACAGTACACTCTGACTGTAGTCACTACAGTGTAGCCTATACTGTATAGTAGGTGTGTAACAGTGTAATGCGTATAGTCTACTCTACACTCTACCTTTCAGCAATGTTTTAGGGATTTAGGCTCAGTCAGCTCATGGACTGTTTGGTTACTTTAGTTTGGTAAATGAAATACATGTTTGAACTTTGTAGTAGTTCACTGTAGTTGCTGTCATAAGTCATTTGTAGACTAAGTGGCAAAAAGTCTTTTTTTTTACATTTGTACTTTGTAGAGAAATGTGGACACAAGTTGGAAGGGAGCACAATAAACCTGACGAGTTTGAATTTTAGTTGATTATGAGTTAATTTTCAATTGATAATTAGCTCACAGTAAGTTAACTTTAGTTACTCACACAACTTGACACAAGCCATGGGTTCAGGTCCGGACCTGAACCTGAACCTCTGGACTTGAGTCCGGACCTGAACCTGAATGTGAGTCCAGGTACGCAGCATTAACTGGGCCCCACTATTCCAGTCTAGAGATGTCTACAGACACACCCCGCATCGTGCTGTATGCTTTCACACATTCTGCTTCCACATTGGAAAAGAGCAAAATGCTCGTTATGTGGAAACAATATTGAAGAGAAGGCTCCGTAACACATTACTCTAAGGATCGAGTTCAGACATATAGGCTGTCTTGAACAGTATCCTCAGAGTAACGTGATCTAATCAATAAATAAAGATTCAGCTGATAACACGAAAGCACATGGCTACTTAGCATGCAGAATGACATCATTGTGCATGCTAAGTAGCCATGTGCTTTCTGGGGCTCAATCTTTATCAGTAAACCGATTTAACCGGTAAAAATTCCTTCAAAATAAGAGTCCCGATCTTATTACTATCAAAATAAAAGTGCAAAACGAAAATATTGGCATACAAATATAATCACTTCTCTAAAAGGTAACTCATTTTCAATATAGTTTATTTATATCTGATAATAATAATAATAATATTAGTAATAAGTTTATATCTGTATAGCACCTATTACAAGAATAGTAGCCAAACTCGCTTCACAGCAGTTCAATAGACAGATTAGTATAACATGACAGGATAAAAGCAATGTAGAGGAGCAGCTACATTTCAACACATTTATCCACGAAGATTAATACATGAAGACTTGTGACTCGGACTTGACTCGGACTCTTCTTAGGTGACTTGGACTCGGACTCGAACACAGGTAATGATGACTCGGACTCGACTACGACTCTCCCTTAGGTGACTTGGACTCGGACTCGAACACAGGTAATGATGACTCGGACTCGACTACGACTCTCCCTTAGGTGACTTGGACTCGGACTCGAACACAGGTAATGATGACTCGGACTCGACTACGACTCTCCCTTAGGTGACTCGGACTCGACTCGGACACTCCTTGGGTGACTTGGACTCGAACACAGGTAATGATGACTCGGACTCGACTATGACTCTCCCTTAGGTGACTTGGACTCGGACTCGAACACAGGTAATGATGACTCGGACTCGACTATGACTCTTCCTTAGGTGACTTTGACTCGGACTCGAACACAGGTAATGATGACTCGGACTCGACTATGACTCTCCCTTAGGTGACTTGAACTCGGACTCGAACACAGGTAATGATGACTCGGACTCGACTACGACTCTCCCTTAGGTGACTTGGACTCGGACTCGAACACAGGTAATGATGACTCGGACTCGACTACGACTCTCCCTTAGGTGACTTGGACTCGGACTCGAACACAGGTAATGATGACTCGGACTCGACTATGACTCTCCCTTAGGTGACTTGGACTCGGACTCGAACACAGGTAATGATGACTCGGACTCGACTATGACTCTCCCTTAGGTGACTTGGACTCGGACTCGAACACAGGTAATGATGACTCGGACTCGACTACGACTCTCCCTTAGGTGACTCAGACTCGACTCGGACACTCCTTGGGTGACTTGGACTCGAACACAGGTAATGATGACTTGGACTCGACTCAGACACTCCTTCGGTGACTCAGACTTGGACTCGACTACGACTCTCCCTTGGTGACTCGGACTCGGACTCGAAGAGTGGTGACTCGAGAGTGACTTGGACTTGTGAATTGGTGACTTGACTACAACACTGCCCTATAATATATTGTTCAATTATAAAACGGACAAGTCAAATCAAGCAATCTGATTGGTTCTTAGCCATGATATACTGAGCGTATACCACAGGTAGAATTGTAAGTTACTTTTCACAACAAGTCAGTATCCCTCCGCGCCTGAGAAAAACAGTATACAGTTGGGCTGAAAAGCAAACTGCCTGCAGCTAAGTGCTAAGGGGGTTGTCGACCCTCCGCTTCGCGTCGGGCCGAACCACGCCCCTTAGCTGTGATATAATGAGCATATACCACGGCCTGTCGTGAGCTATTGCTTAAATATAGCATAATGGGTGAGCTTTAAGACTTTTATAACGTTTTTATTGTTGAAGCTCAACTGTTAAAAGCTGTACATTTTCTCTGCCAAAGAACTAGCATGGGCCATTTAGTCAAATATGTCACGACACTGTTTCCCTCTCTTCACTTCCTTTATCGCTTTGGTACTCCTATTTTTTTATTAACATTTTTTTATTAACTGTTCAAATAATTGTATCCATTTGTGATCTTTTATGTGCCATACTTCTTTTTTTTCTTTTATTTTCACACCAGCTTTCTTTGTTCTAAAGGCGTACATATCCACACATTTGGAATAACTGACACCAAAATAGACGTCACATAGAATACAGTTACCAATAACGGCGCATTAAAAGGACGATGGTGCACATTGTGATTACAACTGGAGATAATGGCACAATGGGATGATATTAATAATAACACTAAACCAGGTGACAGTTTAAGATGCTTCGGAGTGCATTGAGGCAGCAGAGGGCAGGAGTTAGCTTCCTCTAACTGACTTGACTTAGGGAGAGCAGCCCTCGCTCTGTAATGGACAGTAAAGAGATTTATGTGTAGGACTTTATATCAGCGTACGTTAGTGTGATACAGAATGATATTGGAGCTTGTCTCTCTCTCCCTCAGGATATAAGGTCCTGTCACTTTTAGAGATGCCTTCGAGTGAAACCATTCCCATGGACCAGGCAGACGTTTACATCCACGTAACCTTTATTAAGAAATGGGACATCTGCGCCGGTGCAGCACTACTGAGCGCTCTAGGTAATGTAACCGCTATTATTTGTATTATATTCTGCAGGATGCTAACTTGCATATGTTTGACAATTTGCACATTTAGCTTAAGTTGCGTTAATTAGCATTATAGCTCATGCAGACAATCATTTACAAAATGGCTTGATTTTGACAGTGTTGGAATGGTTTTGGGGGTTATTGAGGATTCTGAATGCATTTCTGACATTTTCAGGATCCATAATGGCAGCTTTTACCAGAAAGTGGCCATATGTGTACTCTGTGGGCTGATTTTGATTCATTTTTGGTCGGTTTTGCAGTTTTAGGGGACTACCCACAGTAGAGGTAATCATTTTCATCTTGTGCTCCTATACATCAAAAGGTCACAACACATACTCATGGTAGTCAACATCAGCCCACTGACGGTACACATATGTCCACTTTCTGGTTGAAACTGCTATTTTAGATCCTGAGACTGTCAGAAATTGATTTAGCATCCTCAATAACCCCCAAAACCATATCGGACAAGCCATTTTGTAACTATTGTCTTAAATTGCTATAATGATATTTAATTCTAATTAGCGTACTTTATGCTATATGTGCAAATTGCCCAACATATGCAAGTTATCATCCGGCAGTTTCTATGTGCTGGGGACGTACTGTACATTTATATCATGAAACCTTGGGGTACTCAACATTTCCCGGTTCACAGACTATAAGGCCCTTTTGTATTGAACTCTTTTTAATAGCATGATGAACTCTGCAAGGCATGTTTACTATGGGTTGTGCATTGTACTGATGACATGTAATCACCATGACTGCAGGAGGCCACATGACCACGCTAAAGGGAGAGGACATCGACTACAGCGGCACAGCGCTCAACAAAGGAGGCCTGGTGGCCAGTGTGGGTGTGGACCATAAGGCCTTAGTGGAGAAACTTCCAGAGTGGGACCCTGAGAAGCACTGAGACACACACACACCGTGTGATGGGAATTACGGCTCTTTGAAGGGAGCCGGATCTTATGGCTTCGTTCCTTTCCGAGAGCCGTTCAATAGTCGTTTTTTTTAAGGGGCGGGGCTAATATGTTTATCTGCGAAATAATCACCAGGATAATGATTGCCTGTATTGCCAGAAATCTACTTTTACTCACAGAAAATGTATAACTTGCTACATCTCTCAGGCAGCCACACTACTGCTCAAGCAGCATGCGTTATGCCATCATCTCGGGCTAATGTGCATTCAGGAAGGCAAGTTCCTTTTAAAGGCCAGTGGGTTTATGGCAGGCAGAGAACCAACGATACAAAGAACGGCTCTCACCAAGTAGGACTCGGTTCCCTTCGTTCGTACCAAAGAGCCGTTCAAAGGAATGGGATCGTTCGAACGTCACGTCACACACACACACACACACACACACACACACACACACACACACACACACACACACACACACACACACACACACACACACACACACACACACACACACACACACACACACACACAGACAGACAATGAATTAGCTGCAAATGTGACTCGAACCATGAGATCTCATCATCGTGGGACACAACACATCTGCCAATAAGAGGATAGGAGTAACTGAGCAAGACTGTAGAGCGAACACGGCCTGACACTGCAATGGCTCTGAACATGCACACTCCCGGCTTGGAGAACACACACTCAGTGACCACTGGAGGCCCTTCCGCTTTGAAGACAACGCTCGCACACATTCCAACAGAACTTCGGAGACAGACATTGTTCATCAGGGCCAGTCCTACCTTCATCACATGAGATTCCAGTGAACACACATGAGTAATAGCCCGTGTCCACATGGCACCTTTTTCTAGTACTTTTGTATTGGTTCTATTCATTCTGGCGTTCAGAAAAAGGCGCTTTGTGGACACGGGCCTTAAGGAACAGCATTTATCCCAGACAGGCAGGGTGTCCGTGAAAGCACCGTCAGCTGTGAAACAACAAGCTCAAGGTGTATGTTACCCCTTCACCAGCACTGTCACACCACAACAATCAGCCCAGCTCTCTCAAACCTCCGTGTTGTGTGTTTCTAAACAGATTTACCTTTGCTTCAAAGATATATTTGACCCTCATTTAGATGAAAACAGAATAAAAGATCAGTAATAGAGATATCCCCTTCAGTGAGCAGAGTACTGTGTACTGAGAATAACCACCATTCTTTTAATTGTTTGTCTGAGAAAGTACAAAGAAAGTTAACATCTTACATTTCCTAAATTAATCCTTACAACAATTGTCGACTGCAGCAAATTCTCAAAGTTACTAAAGAAATGCTAAAAGGGGAAATAAGGAATATTTTTCATCCCACCATCTTTTGACAGCATTTTGTCTCATTAAGTCAGTTTTGATGTCATTTTTGATTGGTTACACAATACACAATTGCAATTGCAAGCACACTATGGCCCCGTTTACATGGAGACGGTTCGGGTTGTATCTGCTACTTTTTTCTATTGTATAGCCCAGGGGTGCCCAACCTTCTTTGAACCGAGAGCTACTTCTAAAGTTGCCAGTCTGCCGAGATCTACCAGTCCAAATAGAGAGGCGTAGTTACTGACAGCCTACTACCAGGTAAATACACACTTCTACTTGTATACAACTGGCCTTTGTACGATGAATACTTCATACAATACTGCAGATCCTTTATCTTACCTCTTTCTAATCTACACACATACAAGTATTTAACTGAAGTTACACAACAGTGTTGTTGATACAGAGTTGGAGTTTATTCACACGTCACTACAGTGGGTAATGTTTTCAAGAAACACTGAACAGTGCTGCCACATATGAGACAGGGAAAAAGAAAAGACTCTGAGCTCTTTCTTTGACATTATATAAAAATAGTGTTGCTACAAAAGTATAAATTAGGCTTACTAATAAGACAACTGAGATCTGAAGCTACTCAGGAATCTGCTGCCAAAGTGCAATAAAAGAGACAAAATTAATAGAATCAAAACCTTTTTTGTTGCATTTTAGTAGAGTATATTGATGATAGACTATAATCAATTTAAACGGAACAGATCTTAATGTTTGCATTCTTATACCATTTTGTACAATAATTATAATGAATAAGTTCAAACAAACTAAAACTTACAGCAGATTAATAACGGTATCTAACTTGAGTTTTTATTATATCAAAAACCTGTTGAAATGCTTCTGTTATTTTTACTGTCCCCCAAAAGCGCGTCGCAGCCTCCAGGAAAGCTTCTTTCACAACTTCGCCGTCTTTGAAAGACTTCATGTGTTTCGCAAGAACGTGACACGATAAGATGCTCTGGAGCAGCCTTGCTCTTGTTGTTGGGCCTGGTGAAAATGGACTGCTGTGCATTTAGCTGTCCTCTCAGGCCCCTCCCCTTTTGGAGCGTAGGGCAGAATTAGGAGGGAATTCCGTCTCGTAGCGTTTGTGCACTGTTTTGAAATGCCGCTCCTAAATTACCCTTCTTCGATAAAGCCACGCTCGCATTGCAGATGAGACAGATGGACTTTGAATTGGAATAGATAACAAAATAATCATCCTCCCACTCGGAGTGAAAATTAGATATTTTGGGCTCTTTTGCTTCTGCCATAATTGCGGTCTTGTGTGTGTGCAGACTGTCACTCCTGTTGCCACGGACAACGTCAGCGAAATAGTGCCCACTGCCCACCAGCCACGCCCCGACACATGGGGTCACACTGGCCAATCACAAAGCTTTGATGCGTTAAAGTGCATTATTCTGGCACAGGAAGATTATGTTATAGGACATTAACGATAAAACAGAATATTGTTGTTCTTTTTTTAGACACATCTCGCGATCGACTGGGAATCTCCCCGCGATCGACTGGTTGGGCACCCCTGGTATAGACGGTTCTTTTACACGAGGCCGTTAACGGAACCTCGGAAATGGACCCCTCAAACGATAACGGGTCCCAAGGTGGGTAGATCTGCGGACCGAACGCTCTGGGGGGTCAAACGGCTCCGTGTGTACGCCCTATACGCCATAGCCCCGCCTCTCCCCACCTCTCCTGCTCACCCCCGTGTCACATTGCTGATGTGTTTCGCCAACAACAACCGAGTGTTTCGAGCCAGGTCCCGGTATCTCGCAGGACAGTGCACCCAGCAGGAGCCTCCAGCTAGATTTGATCGATATGGACATAAACGCGAGTGAAGTCTAATCGGACAGAGATCAGCTGCTGCTGACGGAGACACGCAGGAGAGGGGGAGGAAAAGAGAGGCTCCGTGTATTCTTATATTATTATATAGAGTCGTTATTAATTTGTTTTAAAGCTCAATAAATAACAAATAAGACCTTTGACCAGCACTTTTCTAATTTTGTCCGGAAGATTTAAACTATAACGGACATGTTGACCGGCGGAAAACAATTCTAACGGAAACTCTGCCGCACAGTTCCCTCGTCCCTTGGAAGAGGCGGAGAAGTGGGTGTTTTTCATCTGCTGGTGGACTACCGGAGAGATTTACAGGAGAAGCACACACTTGCCTCGGGGAGGGAGAAAAAGAGAAACAGCCAGAGCCCTGCCTCTCCCCACCTCTGCTGCTAAATCCACCCCGGAGAATAAACAGAAGGGCAGCCATGCTCGGGAAGTCTTCTTCGCTGCTTTTGGTGTATTTTGTGCCAGAGGTACAGCGCCACTTACAGGCCCGGCATATGTACTACAGCGTCTCGAGCGGTCTCGTGTGAACGGACACGTTTATTGAGCCGATTGCGTGTGAACAGAAGACTTTTTTGATATCTAATTCGGTTCATTTTCGTTTCCGTGTAAATGGGGCCTATGATAACATCAAGGTGTCTTACCAGGGAAAACAGATGTTGTTGCCTTGATCGATTGTGTTATTGTGTGACCTGGGATAATGGGAAATAACCATTTAAAACACCAAAGCTCTGCGAGGTAAGAAAAGTCTTTCTGTCAAAGTGTTCTTGTGCTTTTGAAGAGGGCAACGATAATGGCTACAATAATAAACATCCACATTAACGCACATTTATTATTGTGGTGGGCTGTCCGCCCCCTTCCACTACACTACATGTATTTGGTCCCTTGTTTCTATTTCCCATTGTGGGGGTGCATCGACTGCCATCTGCTGCACGTTAAATAAGGATAAGCACCTCCTATAACCACACCTTAAAACAAACAACTATCATTCAACCTTGAGCAATCATCCAGAAAAACTACATTCTTTCCCTTTCTCAGCTTCCTGTAAATACTTGTCATGAGTTGCAGTTCTCCGTGTCTAATGTACAAAAACAAGTCCCAACATGTACAGCCTCATTCAGGACATTATGACTGCGTTCAGGAGGAAAGCACTTGTGTTTCAGCGTCACCAAGAGCCTGAGCCGGCTGTGTATGTCCTTGTCTGGGTTAGCAAACTGTCGTCTAAAAGTGATTCCTTGATGCAGAATCAACACCCTGGTACCTGTCATACACTTTGGAGTGAAAGACTCATGTCCTTGCATTTGTTTTGGTGAAACCTTCCGTTTGTCTCAGCAGCCTTAGTACATATTTGATAACCTGGTATAGATATAGAAATGTATGGTTAAGTACGGTGGCCCTTAATGTCAAAACATTTCACATGTACCTTTAGGGCCACCGTATTGAAGAGTGAAATGTTGATGAAGATAACAGATGATGAAGAGGAGAAGCTGGCAGCCGGTGAGATGCCTAATTTGGAAGGAGTCATGACAACATATGTTTCAGTTTGAAAGCCAGAGCTGCTACACCTTCAGGAGGTGGGGCCTTCATGTTCTGAGGGTAATGAAGAGTGCCTTTTGGTCTGAACTGCTGCCTAGGACTCAACAGGATTGGTTATTATGGAAAGGTATGCTGCAATCGCAATGTACATGGCATTACAGTGACATGGGTGCTATGTCCTGATCCTGAAGGAGCTGTGTGCACTCTGCATCTCTTTTCTCACACGGCAGCATGCAACGGCTTCAGTTTGGAAGTGAAATTACTATAACACCTAATCTAAATCAATGTATTCAAACTACAGCTGTTGTAACAGATACTTGTTTATTTGTCTGCCATGAACCAGGATGTTGTGTGGCGTAAGGGTGTGTACATGTGTGTCACTCTGAGAACCAGCTGTAACTGTGCTGAAGGAGATTGTTTCGAGGAATGTTGTTAATTCAGAAAAACGACAGCAGGCTATTTTTTCAGATTTTTAAGAGGGTGGTAAAATAAAAAAATCCTGACCCTTTCTGTGATTATTCAACATTTCGTGTTCAATAATAAATGTTATCACCCTGACACTAAAACACTTACAAAGAATCAGGGTGTGATTCATACATACACCGACCATGTTTTCTGTATGACATAAGGTTGAAATAGGCGAGCAATGACTAAATAATAATGAGCCCGCCACCAGATGCAGATTAAAACTAAAGCGGTGCTGAAAATGTACATGTATTAAAATTGTGAAAGTAAAAGTTGTCAGAAAAGTGTGTAGTTAACTGATATAAAAAAACGATTTAAGTACAGTATTTATTTATATAAAAGTATTTGTACTTCACTTCTTCCCACCTCTGTTAATAAGAAATAATATGACTAATGAAGGTCTCTGTTTTGTTCAGACATGACGGACACTAATCAGAAAATAAATACTAATATTGCATTTATGTCAAATATAACATGTTTATTGTATGTAAGCAGTGGAGAGACTCTTATACAAGCTATTTCTAAGGATAGGGACTAATCTATGATTCAGTTTCTGGTGAAAGTGCTTTCAGTTCATGTTTCCTTATGGTGAACTTCACAGTTCCACAATCTTTCAGATCTTTAGTGTCAACGCTATTTTACACAGAATTCACCGGTATCAGAACTGCAACGTTAAGTTAGTAATTTTTTTCAATGGTATCACAATGGCCTTTGTAGTTGTGCACTACACTGTTTCTCTTCAAACAGCTCTATTTTTTTCAGTATCGTAAATGTTTTTAGAAACAGTGGCATAATTGTTTTATTTCCCACAGACACAGATTTAATTGAACGCAGCGCGGTCTTCTTATAGTGGTTCATGGTGTAATGGTTAGCACGGTTAGCACGCACCCAGGACTCTGAATCCTGCAATCCGAGTTCAAATCTCAGTGGAACCTGATTTTAACAACTCGTTCATTAATAATACTTTGGTTTATCATATCATGAATGTAAAAAGTGAAAAATGATCCTCTTTAATCCGGATATACGACCTCTCTCTGTAACTGTACTAATACTAAATGTTATACAAGATCGTGAGGGCAGGCAGATATCATCTACCTTTAATTTTGAATATCATTTCCATTTCCATAAAATAATGGACGGAAACCAATGGGACATTTTCCAGACATGTATTGGGACGCTGACCCTGCAGGGAGGGCTCAGTCTGCTGCATTCAGGCACCGCGGCCGGCTGCAGACACACAGAAGATGATCCACTGAAGAGAAAGAGCATGCAACTGATCTCAAGCTTTATATATATGATATTTTCTGAATAAAGACATTTTCAGAATTCCAAAAACAATGTAAATCAGTGTTACTCCGGGATCAGATGAACACCATGCTTCATGTATATAATCAAATAAGATCCAAACATGCGTGCAGGCTGGCTACGTGGTGAGTATGAAGAAAGTCAGGGGAAACGGCAACATTCAGCAAGCCTGAACAGACGCTATGTCTGCTTCCAAGAAAAGAAGCTCGGTCATTTTCACTGTCTTGGAAATTCAGAAATACAACGACAGACTTTTTATGAATGAAGTCGTTTCTGAGAGTTTTTGAATTTATTTAGAGAATAAAAGCAGAGATTTTTTCATGTAAATGTCCTCATAATTCTGAGAAAATGGTCTTGTGAAACAGGAAAGCGGGACATGTTTTGCTCAAGTGAATGCATACATCTTTCATAATTTACACAATTGATAAACCACACTGAGACGGCAAAAGATATTGTTCTGTGTACATCCAAGGACAGCATCCTCTGAATGTATGGACAACATAATTACATCTGAAAGCCCCAACTCTACTATGAGACGTCTGTTCCTGCTTTGTGGAGGCTCCCGCGTGGTGCGCAGCACAGCGTCCTGTCGCTCTCTCATTTGGGCAATAAAGTCTGACTCTCTTGCACACTCTGAATCCAGTCTGACTTGGCAGAGCACGCACGTGTTCATGTGCACACATGTACAGGAGAGATCATGAAATGGCAGAAAATACTTAAGAAAAATATTTCTTCAAATCGTTATTCTTATTTTATGAAGTCACTGTTTTCTCATTTGCAGGAATATTTTAGAGAATTTAAGCTATCCAATATTTTAAATAAGAAATTAGCCTTTAACTGGAAGTGTGACTCATGCAGTGTTGTAAATATGCACTCTTGCAGTATATTCATATTTTGTGTAAATATTGTCTATTTTCTATTCGTTAAAATGTTTTTTTATAATAGTACTATTCTTTTCTCCTTTCTTTGAAAAACATATTCTTCTTTATGTGTCTTTGTATGCACCATTCACACTAAAACAAACCCCCCCGTATTCCTCCTTGGTAATAAAACCGATTCTGATAATGATTGATAACAATTGTGTATTAATATAAACGTTGTCTTAAAATGATGTGTAAAAACTACCATGGCGATGTATTTCTAGTGAAGAAAGCATTTGGTTTCAAAATATAAATGTGTATCGGTAGTTATGTGTAAGGTATTATTTATTACACACAGCTATCATCATTTATGAACATAGCTAAATATCTTTGATTCCTAATTTAAAGCAAGTGTACCTTTTCCTCCTTTGTGAGACCTCTCTGGGGGTCAGAGGTCAGGTCTTTCACAAAGGCTACATACGACTCCCTGTGTAGCTTCTGCACAGAGATACCACACACAGGCTGAGGTTTAAGAAGTATTCAGATCTTTAGTAAAAGTAGCAATACTACATTGTAAACACATTTAAGTCCTGCATTTAAAATTGTACTCAAGTAAAGCGACAAAAGTATTGGTATAAAAATATACTTTAATTACAAAATGTAAGGGTGTTCATTTGACAGTATGGCCCATATCAGATACATTTGATATTTGATAAATTTTTGTATTGTAATTAATAATGGATCAGTGGCGAGCCGTGACTCGCTTGGTCAGGGTCCCGTGGCGTGCAGTTGTGACGCGCCGAGGCTCCTTCAGCTTCATAAACGGACTCAAAGAGCTTTCAACTGATTGCAATGTATTCCCATCGGCGGCGGTATTTGACGCTCAGGGAAGCACCGCACCCGTTTATGTCGGCAGCTCTTAAAAGCTGACTACTACCATGAAGAACTCTGTTTGAGTAGATTTCGTTAGGATTCTGACTCTTAATGGCAGTTTGTGATTTTGAGGCTATTTCAGTGAAACAAGGCTGTTTTGAACATTTGACAGATTTATGCTTAAATTCTCTCAGAAAGTTACTGAAAGATACACTTTTGTGTTTAAAAGCTGACCACTACCATGAAGTACTCTGTTTGAGTAGATTTCAGCACACAGGGTCTCTACTGTAAACAGAAAAAACATAACATTTTTAAGTATCTAATAATATACTATCCACATAATATAGTACAAACATTTAATAATTACATGATATTATAAAATAAAAATAGTTAAACAGAGTTTTTCAAGATCAGATACAGGTCAAGAAAATGCATAGAGGAGGTATGGTGCTGGCTCATTAGCCCTCTCACTCTTCTTAGAATGATCCTGTGCAATTGTTTTGTTGCATACAGCAAAATCTAATATTACCCCCATACAACCTCACATAACTTCATATTGGGTTTCCTTATAGTTGTGTGAAGTAATTATAAAAAAGACAAGATCATGGGGGCAATAGGATATTTTAAATTATTATTTCCCTCTTCAGAGAGACTTTCTTATAGTTAATAAAGTAATTACACATTAGTTCACAATCCATACAACTAAAGAGAATATCCTTAGGTATCACTATTAAAAACCTAAATAAGATCTTTTTAAATGAATATGAATACCCTCTTTGCAAAACAGATACTTCCTTGTAGTTAACAGTTTCACAAAAACTTAAAAAGAAACATGAGGAGCCCTCTGTAAAAGTGAGAGTCTTTTGAAGTCAAACCTTTTTTTGTTGCATACAGCAAATTATAATATGACACCCATACAACCTCACATAACTTCATATTGGGTTTCCTTATAGTTGTGTGAAGTAATTCTAAAAAAGACAAAGATCATGGGGGCAATAGGATATTTTATTATTTCCCTCTTTACGTATTTGAAAAGTACACAACCGGGGGAAAATCTGCCACTTCCTCACAGAGCCCCTCCTCCAGCACACATGAACGCGCTCACATGACCAAAAGAGGGCACGAGATAAGTTTGTGCACAGATCTTCGGCTGGAGGCGTCTGAACCCCGCACAGATGCTGCATTCGTTTCTTGACTGGCGCTCCGGACGGATGGCGGTAAGTTGTCACAGGCGTCTCGCTGATTAAACCCATATCTTTTTTGAAAGGTGACTTGGTGAGTGGAAATGACTGTCTTTTTATTTAGTTTGAGCGTATTTCTATTTTAACCTAATTCCACCCCCCACTATCTGATGGCCTCATAGCCAAAGGAAGGGGTGGAGAAAGGGGGAGAGGCCTGGGCTGTGAGGGGGCGGGGGCTAGACAGTCTTACGCATAACTTTAAAGAGACACCTAGATTAACATCAGAGGCTTATAACACACCGGTGTGAAATCACACCTGCCTGTTATAACACCTCCACCCTCACATCAAAGGGCAAACATCAAAGGCTAATTAGATTATACAACTCTGAGGGGACAGGGGCCAGACAGTCTCACGCATAACTTCAAAGAGACTGCCTTAATCAACACCTAGATTAACATCATAGGCTTTTTTCACACCTACCTGTTATAACACCTCGCATCAAAAGACTACAAAGGGGTGTGAGGGGGCAGGGGCCCAGACAATATAACTTCAAAGAGACTGCCTTAATCAACACATCAAAGGATTAGACAACAAAGGCACTATACAGGGGGGCTTTTCACATCTACCCATTATAACACCTCATCCCTCATATCAAAGGATCTCGAACAAAAGGGAGGCGGGACTTAGCTCATTAACATAATTGTACCCACTCACATCAAAGGATCGCGAACAATGGGGGGCGGGGCTTAGCTCATTAGCATAATTGGGGGCGTGTCATATGTCACTTTTCATGCATACTAATGTGACGAAAGCGGTATGAACATAACTACTAATAATATATGTATTTTTGAATCAAGTATTCATCTTTATTGTCTTCATTGTTAGTTTCCACATGCCTAAAACAACCTCAAGCTAAATCTAAAAGTTGATGGCTAAATAAGAGCGTTTGAGAAATTGTGCAAGGCATGTAATAATCCGAATAGTCGATTAATCGTTTCATTAATCGATAGATTAATCGATTATCAAATTAGTCGTTTGTTGCAGGCCTATTATCCCATCTATAAATAAAATGTGTTATTCAGCAACCCTTGCAATTTGGGATTTTATTTTAGGTTGGTAGACTTCGGTGAGCTGGTCATTTCAAAAGTAGCTCACCAGCCAAAAAAGTGTGAAGTTCTCTGTCATACACCAGGCAGTGAGGGACCTGGTGGAGCAGCAACATGGACACCAAGCCTCTGTCAACACCCAAATCAGCGACATGGCGGAGGCATTACCTGATGCTGCGGCTCACCCTCAACAGCTGGCAGCCCCTCCTACTACAGCGGCGCCGCTTCCTGGATCTCATGCTGTCCCGTTGCCTCGCTTGGCCCCTCCAGATAAGTTTTCCGCAGATTCCAATGACTGTAGATCCTTTCTGTCTCAGTGCGATCTACACTTTAAGTTAATGCCCTACATATATAGCTCTGATTATGCTCAGATCGCATTTCGCATTTCTCATTTCTCATCTGTCCGGCCAAGCGGCTGCATGGGCTACGGCGGAGTGGGAGAACAATTCTGCAACTTGCAACTCTGTCTCTCAGTTCATCCACTCGTTTAAAAGAGTGTTTGCAGATCACACACCAGCTGTAGAGAGCGCACAGAATTTGAGATACATTCAGCAAAATCAACGCCGAGTGGCGGATTATGCAATTGAGTTCCTATTGGCTATTGATTGCGATTGGAATTATTCAGCGTTAAGGGACATATTTAGGAACGGACTATCAGAGAAAATTAAGGATCATTTATTGCTTATGGATCCTCCCACAGACTTAGAAGCTATGGTAGCGGCTGCTATTACGATTGACAATCATATCTGTGAGAGGGATAGAGAAAGAAAGAAGACTGCCGTTTCGTCCAGCGGAACCAGGGGGTTCTCACCTGTTGTTCATCCTGTCCTGAGAACATCTGGCCCTGCCAATGCAGGTTGGCAGGGCCAGAATCTCACCGGAGGAACAACGTCGCCGCCTAGTGGAGGCAAGATGTTTCTACTGCGGTCAACAGGGTAATCAACAAGCCATGTGTCCAGTAAAAGAACAGGCTCGCCGGTGAAAGGCACTGGTGAGCCAATCTGACTTTTTTTACTTCCCTCCAGGCACATTAACTCAAGTTATGCTATGTGAAGGTAATCAGGTTATTGAACTTGTAGATTCTGGAGCCGATGAGAGTTTTTTGGATAAAGAGATAACTCTTAGGCTAAATCTGACGTTGACGCCATTACCTTCGCCGTTAAAAGCGTACGCGTTAGATGGGCGCCTATTATTCACAGTGACTCATTGCACCACACCTTTAAGAATGACACTCATGTTGAGAACATAGTTTTTCATGTGTTTAAATCAGCTCAACACCCGATCATTTTAGGTTACCCTTGGTTACTTTTGCACAATCCTGTCATCAATTGGCAGTCAGGAAAAGTACAAGATTGGGGAATGTTGTGTAAACAGAAGTGTGTACACGATCAGAGTAAGTTGGTGCTGAGGAAGATCTCCACTTCTAAAGCGGACTGTCACAACAAACCTCTTTCTGACAATTTTTCTGATTACCCTGATTTATCAAAAGTCCCCACATGTTATCATGATCTAAAGGAAGTCTTTAGTAAAGCTAGGGCGAGTGCACTACAACCCCATCGGCCTTATGATTGTGCTATGACTTGTTGCCAGGATCCACGATTCCCAAGGGCCGTCTGTACTCCTTGTCAGCTCCAGAAAAGGGGTCCATGAAGGCAGGACTCGTCCGACCGTCTTCCTCTCCTGCCGGAGCGGGCTTCTTCTTTGTGAAGAAGAAAGATGGTTCGCTCCTGTTAGGAGATTTGAATGGATAATTAGTCCGCTTTCTCAAATCTCCTCGCGTCCCTAAACAAGCTGTTATCTTACATGAAGGAAATCCAGAGCATACACTTAACCGTTAAACAATAATCCACTTTAATGGTAATATACAAGGCAATACAATCAAATACATTACCATACACAACCATATCGTATCATATGTATAATGTCAGGAGTTGGCCTACTCCTGGCTCCTGCCCACAGGCCGCCACGACCTTCCAGTCCGAGCGACGCGAGAAGAGAGAGACAGAACAGCAAGCTGGATAGGCTTTCATACCAAATGATACAGGAAGGGGTGTAGTTTAAGGACAACTGGTCGTCTTTTCCAGTCATCTCAAACAAACACCTCTGACCCTCACTGTCTCCAGTTTCTGCAGCCTCCACACATACACACATCCCCCCATCACATTCCAGAGACCACAGTGGGGTCTTGTTCCAGCTCCCCCACAGCAATAAAACCCTTACCAGCCCTTGGTCTACCGCCATTTTGGTCCTCACATTTATGAAAGGATGAAACAGATAACTCAATATAAAACACAAACATAGGTATTGCTTGAACAGTATTCACTTAACTGCTACTATTTGATAATTACCAGAGGAACTCAATGGACCTATTTTAATATCTGGAAATTGCAACAAGACTTTCTGCCTTTTTCAAATGTAACACACTTCTTAAATATCAGATGCTGCAATCCCCCTTTTGCACTCTCCTAAAAGAGTGCAACTTACACAAGGCACTTGAAACATAACTATTGTCATTCCTCTCCAATATCATCAGAAACTGAGATCCAAAGTATTTGAAATCGTGAAGGAACCGAACATCACTTCCCATGGCAGTGAAGGAACCATGAGGGGGCAGCTGAGTGCTAAGAAGCGGTCTCCTGGTGGTGAATCATCAGCCCGCCTGCCCGCCCCCCCCCCAAAGGAATGGCCCACACGACAGCTGATAGGAAGGGGGAGATGCGGCTTTCCCTTCACGGGTGTAACTGATCAGGGAGAAGTAGACTCCTCTGCTGCCTGGATGTCCTCGAGGTCCTTCCCCGGTCCGATGATGATGCCTCCTGGGACGACTGCTGGATGGATGTCCTCGAGGTCCTTCTCCTCCAGTCCGCTGATGACAGCATCCGAGTCGACCTCCATGACGAGAGCCAGATCCGTCCTGGGTCCTCGCAGGTGTTTTCCCGACCGCACACTGGCTCTAGTGGTACCAGTTGTCCCCCTTTCCTTGTAGGCGGACGTCATTGGATGTCCTCTGGGTCACTCGGTCGGGGCCGGAGAGCCTGGGGTTGACAGTCAGCCTCCTGCGTCTCGGGTCCCCCTTTTGGCATCCACAACCTGTGTGGAGAAATCTGATACAAATCCCTCAAGCCTACGCTCCGGGCTCTGGGGCCCTCGGCTGTTTGACCCACCAGTGCGTGGCCACTTGGAGCCTGTTGGTGGGGTGTCTTAAAACAACAGACGTCTGTGCACAGGTTTTCTAAATTAATTGTGCAGCTTCAGAATCTTAATACTTGGACTGTGCCCACTAAATAAGAACCACAACATCTTTAGGTAAACTAAATAACATATTTCAATAGCTCTGAATTTCT
Organism: Pseudochaenichthys georgianus; assembly: GCF_902827115.2. Lineage (NCBI taxonomy): Eukaryota > Metazoa > Chordata > Actinopteri > Perciformes > Channichthyidae > Pseudochaenichthys > Pseudochaenichthys georgianus. The sequence goes on along the minus strand of NC_047519.1, from coordinate 1,669,600 downwards.
GACAAGCATCTGTATTTATTTTTAAATGAAATCCCTGAGATCCCATTAAAAATCTAAATATGATTTGAACTGCTAATGTTTCTGGTAAAGAAACACACTAATGTTATGGATTCAAAAACAACCAAAATCACAATACTAACAAAGTGAATGGCTTCCTGGTGATACTGCTTCTACCCGTCAGTGCTTAGATATTATCCCACTGAAAACATGAATACAGAATTACAACAAACTGTCATCAAATGTCTTTCTATTATAAATGTAGATGAAATGTATATCCCCATAATGACCTAAACAATAAAGTCTATGGCTTTTACTTCTTTACCAGACTAGTTACATGATGTTGTCTGTTGAAACATTACTCACCGGTCAGCTTCTCCAGTATTCCATTCTGGACTTACATCTCTCCCAGCAGCCCCTTGGCCACTGATTCTTTATCTGTGTTACCTGCTATAACTCAATCAATATTAGAGACATGTCAACATTCATCAAACAGTGTGTTATCCCCAGATATGGAGCAGGTCAATTCTAAAACTGTCAATCAATGGTCAGATTGAACAATGGAGTTGGGCCAGCCGGTTCCTTTCAGTCCCTAAATGAAAAATGTACATTGTAAAGTTTACACTCCCCCTTTTTTACACATTATCTCATGTGTAAACAAAAACCTGTATGGGAAGAAAACCTTCAGGTCATAATGGATTATAAGACAATACCAAACATTTTTCCCAAATGTACATCCATCATTTCCCACAGTAAACACTTGAGAGTGTTTCTCTCCATCATTCAGTCCTAAAAGAAACAGAATTCCAAATGTCATAGTTTGAGTTTCACATTCTTCAAACCGCCACCTCCTGTGGGAGTGAAATATCATCAAGAAGATTAGAAACGTTTTCCCCTTTTGTGCAATGTTAGGAAACCTCTCATTTCACACATTATTATCACACAAAAATAATGTGTTAGTCCAAAACATGCTTGATTAGTCATTGTTTTAAATCATGCAGTTGCACTGATCAGATGCAGACATACACTCACTCACACTCACACTGTCAGGTTGTAAAGTCAGGTTCGGTCAGGTTCACCGCAGAGTCAGTCATTGACAGTGCCTTCCCAAGTTACCCTGTCGGTCAGTTGGTCTCAGTCTTTTTGGCCATGTGTCGTGCTCTGCAGAGACTCCGTCTTCCAGCACAGGCCAGCATCCTTCGTCTATAAAAATCCGTATATATGGAGCGCCATCATTTATTAATTCACAATTACAACTATAATGTTCAAGATATCTCCAACCCCTCCTTGCTGTTTCCCACATTCCCTGAAAAGTGTCTAGCCAAAAAAATGTCACTTCCTTATTGTACTATTACTATTACTGCAATTCATTTACACCTAATTAGTATTAAAATGACTAATAGATCTATTTCAGAAACATGTGTACATCACTATCTTGTGTCAACACATTACTAGGATCTGTAAAGATCTGCTATGTATTCCATAACTCATTCTATCAATTTATCTTCAATTCTGGTGCACTTAAAGAACAATGTTACCCTCTTTAACAGTGCGTGGAACTCTGGGTGTCTGAACATGAAACCAGTACCTCAAATTGAAATACTATATTTTGTTTAGAACCAGCTTTCCCTTCAACATGACCTATATAAATAAATATTTATCTGATCTCATAGAGCTGTTACTAAAACTCTCCCTTTGAACTGATCAATACTGTAACAAATTAAAACACTACCAAATTCACACACGAATAAAAAGTCCAGTGCATACTTCCTACATGCCCCCCCCCTTTTCCTATCAGTGTGTTTTAGACTGATTTTCCACTTCAATAGTTCTCCTCTTTTCCGCTATTTTTATTTACCAATTGACTAATTTATGGTCAATACATCTTCTTATCTTCACTTATTTATATTTATCTTTTGTTCACGATAACAATGGTATAACAACCACACGTCTTCAATTCTGGTCCACCTAAAAATCAATGTTAAACTCTTTAGCAGTGTGTGGAACCCTGGATGTCCGAACATGCAACAATTACTTCCTTCTTTATCAAGGATTTAAAAACAGAAGTCATTTCATATTTCCTATGGTAATAACTATGCTACAATGGTGAAATCAATTATTTAGATTGGAATACGATATCTGGCTTGGCACCAGCTCTCCCTTTAACATTATCCATACAGATATGTGAATAAAAAATGTCAAAGAATATTTTGTTAACATGATGAAAAGATTGAAGAATATGGTTGTACTCTGTCATGTGGCCCCCTTTAACCCTCAGTGTGTTCTCATTTTACTCTAATAGTTTACTGCTATTTTTAATTTAATACATCTTTCTGTCTTTACGTATTTATGCTTTAAATGTGCGTTTTGTGAATAAGTGTGTTTATGTGTAAACTCACTCATTCCCGTTTTCCTTTTCTCCTCCTCTGGTTTTCTCAAGCCGTGACCCCGGCCTCCTCACTTCTAATCGACCATGCCAACTCCTCTGATTCTGTGTTCTCTTCAGTCCATCAGCTGTAACTTCATCCGCTTGCACTGCTTTGCATTTCATCTCCTCCTTTACAGTCTCCCTGCTGTTTTTATGGAGGGCGGATTCTGCTCTCATGTCCCACACTTTTGCTCTTGTGCCAAATGTCGTGGCTCAGCTTGGAACTTCATGGTCCCGTCTGAGGGACTGATGAGCGTAGATCTCTGCCTGTCAGCATGCTGTTTGGTTCTGGATGCCACAGGTGGAGATAGTTCTGGCTGCAGTCTTGTTGTTGTTGTTTCAGCTCTGGTTCTCTGTCTGTTCGATGGAGAAGGAGGAGTCTCCTGTTGGGTTAGGTCTTTTGTCTGCTTGGAGGGTCGGGATCGTAGCCTTTTCTAACTCAGAGGGGGAGTCCAGGTCTCGGGACGCATTACCTATAAAAAAAATCTAGCACACTGAGGTTAAATAAATCCAACCCTTTCCACTCTGACTCTTTCTAATCATACTATCTGTCTTCATTGTTAAATGCCATCTAAACAACATAATTGATGTCTGCTAATGATATTACAAAAACTCACTCTAAAAATTGTTTCATCCATTGCTACATATTTACCCAACAACTCTTTCAGGAAACCATTTTCTCTTATAAATTGAAAAACGTACATGTTTCCAGCATCACATATTCCACACACTACGAGAGAACATCTTCATATTTTCTCCAATATTTTAAGCTAGTTTCTATAACAAGATTATCATGTGTGACATAATAATCAGATGGCTTGTTTGCTAACCAAGAATATTAAACTTTAAAATCTCTTTTGGCCAGTTGAAGTCCTGCTTACTTCATCTTTAAACTCTTCTTTAATTTGAAACCAAAAAAGGTCTTCCTTCTCCACCATGATCCTATCTCTATATCAAAGTCCAGACAAACTGATGATTTATCTTTAGAAACCATGAGGAATGACTCATAAAACACTATTCTCCCTTACTTCAGTTCTAAATCAAATGAGCCAGACAGGAAACCCCCTTTAACCACTTGAAGTTGTGTTACAAGCAGGTTAGATCTGTAATGAATTAAAATCAATATTTAAGGACGTAATATAAGTTAAATATATTGTTAAGCAAATTACTGTTTTATTGTGAAGGCATCTCTGGCGAACAGCGGCCTTTGGCTTTTATTTTGAAAGGCCGTTCCGGAACAGCGAGTCCGATTTCTAGAAACACGGCAAATTGACAATCGTTCTAATGCATTAACTATAGTCGTGAAAGAGACAAGGAGGGGGAAGGCGTGTGGAAGCAAGCAATGAACTGAAAATGCCACCAATCCTCTGTTTTAACGTGATGGCGGACATTGAAAACCGAAGCGGGCATAAGCACCCCTGTCTTTTGTACCATTACATTTACCAACATAAAACAAGGTCTTTACTAATCAACAATGACAACCTACAGACAGCTTATTTATTTAAATATACAAGCCTTTTCTTTATCCCCCTCTTTGATTCCACTTAAAATCAATCTCTTAATCTGTTCCCATTGCTCCCGATAACTCCCTGGAATTTCAGAATCGTCTTTACTATTCTGACGCAATATATTGACTTCGCTTTTATTTATCTGACTTAATTAACGTGCTTCCCCCCCTTTCAGCCAATAGATGGCAGCAGCAGAGCACAAATGAGCTTCACTCTTCTGAGCGAATGTCTGATTACCACAGACAATCGCCCACACAGGTTATTCAGGTAAAAATCACACAGATTTATTCCCCGTACAGTTTGTCTAGCTTGATAACGTGCTTCATATGTCGTCACGCAGGACTCTCTGTCTACCTTGCGATCAACGTTATGTTTACGTCAGCCTTTCAAATTACTTGAACAAATAGCAAACGCTGGCACTTCAGCTTATGGCCCCCAGTCTGCTATTTGAACCTCAGTTTTAAACGGCGATTCGATCTGAAAAATCGAATTTCCAGGTTTCGTCGTGCAGGAATTTCACCTCACAGCCCACGAACTGCACCGTTTCCACGCCACTTAGGAATAAACTACCTAAAATCCACGCCAAACCGCTTCCTATCTCGTCACGCAGGACTCTCAGTCTACCTTGCGATCAACGTTCACGTGTTTTATATAACTTTCCTAACATAGTAAAAACATGCATTGTATATTCCATTTAAACTTCAAAAACACTCTGAAACGCCTACAGACAATCCTACAGTTTTGTTTACCTTATTTGTAGCTGCAGGGCTCTGCGATTGTCTGAGGTGTCTAAAAGTGTTTGTTCCCGACCCAGTCTGGCCGTCAGAATCCTTCCACAGCTCTGTTTATATGGCACGTCGAGATCACCATTTGTTAGGAGATTTGAATGGATAATTAGTCCGCTTTCTCAAATCTCCTCGCGTCCCTAAACAAGCTGTTATCTTACATGAAGGAAATCCAGAGCATACACTTAACCGTTAAACAATAATCCACTTTAATGGTAATATACAATGCAATACAATCAAATACATTACCATACACAACCATATCGTATCATATGTATAATGTCAGGAGTTGGCCTACTCCTGGCTCCTGCCCACAGGCCGCCACGACCTTCCAGTCCGAGCGACGCGAGAAGAGAGAGACAGAACAGCAAGCTGGATAGGCTTTCATACCAAATGATACAGGAAGGGGTGGAGTTTAAGGACAACTGGTCGTCTTTTCCAGTCATCTCAAACAAACACCTCTGACCCTCACTGTCTCCAGTTTCTGCAGCCTCCACACATACACACATCCCCCCATCACATTCCAGAGACCACAGTGGGGTCTTGTTCCAGCTCCCCCACAGCAATAAAACCCTTACCAGCCCTTGGTGTACCGCCATTTTGGTCCTCACATTTATGAAAGGATGAAACAGATAACTCAATATAAAACACAAACATAGGTATTGCTTGAACAGTATTCACTTAACTGCTACTATTTGATAATTACCAGAGGAACTCAATGGACCTATTTTAATATCTGGAAATTGCAACAAGACGTTCTGCCTTTTTCAAATGTAACACTTCTTAAATATCAGATGCTGCACTCCGTCCCTGCATTGATTACAGTCCACTGAATGACATCACGGTAAAAAACAGATACCCCCTCCCTCTCATTGACTCTACTTTTGACCTATTTCAGGACGCTAAAGTGTTCACAAAACTGGATTTACGCAACGCTTATCATCTGGTGAGAATAAGGGAGGGGGGTGAGTGGAAAACTGGATTTAATACCCCAACAGGACATTACGAGAACCTCGTAATGCCTTTCGGGTTAACTAACAGCAGTTTTCCAGGCGCTGGTCAATGATGTACTCAGGGAGTTTTTGAACGTGTCTGTCTTTGTGTATTTGGATGACATTTTAATCTTCTCTCCTGATAAGGAGACTCATGTGCAACATGTCCACCAAGTACTACAGCGCCTACTGGATAATCACCTGTTCGTAAAAGCAGAGCAGTGTGAATTCCATGCATCAACTGTCTCATTCCTGGGGTTCATCATTTCTCCTGGACAAATCCTGATGGATCCTGAAAAGGTCAGTGCAGTGGCAGACTGGGCCACCCCCACCAATAGGAAGAAGGTACAGCGGTTTTTGGGGTTTGCTAACTTCTACAGACGATTTATTAGGAACTTTAGCTCTGTTGCTGCTCCCCTTCATGCACTGACTTCACCAGGGGTTAGCTTTGTGTGGGCCCTCAGGGCCGAGGAGGCTTTTAATGAGTTAAAAAGAAGGTTTACCACAGCTCCCATACTGACTGTTTCTGATCCTCAACAACAGTTTGTTGTGGAGGTGGATGCCTCCAATGATGGGGTGGGGGCCATTCTCTCACAGAGAGCGGCTGGCAATTATAAGATGCATCCTTGTGCCTTTTTGTCTCGCAAACTATCTCCCGCAGAGAGAAACTACGACGTCGGAAACCGAGAGCTGTTGGCAGTCAAGATGGCTCTGGAGGAGTGGAGGCACTGGCTTGAGGGGGCGCCACAGCCGTTCTTGGTGTGGACCGACCACAAGAACCTTCAATACATCCGCAAAGCTAAGAGGTTGAACTCACGCCAGGCCCAGTGGCAACTTCTTCTCAACCATTTTGACTTTACATTGTCTTTCAGACCCGGGTCCAAGAATGGCAAACCTGATGTCCTCTCACGCCTCCATGACCCAGAGCCCATGGCCAAGGATCCAGAGCCAATCCTTCCACTCTCCCGTGTGGTTGGGGTGGTGACATGGCCTATAGTAGATCAGGTGAAACGTGTCAATGGTGAGGGGCCGAAACCTAGTGGCTGTCCATTGGACAGGCTATTCGTGCCTGAATCCATGCAGGTTATTCATTGGTCTCACATATTACTGCTCACTTGTCATCCAGGGGTCAAGCGGACCGTATTCGTCGTTCGACAGAGGTTTTGGTGGCCTTCCTTGGTTAAGGATGTCTCCGAATATGTGGCTGCCTGCATAGTTTGTGCCAGGAACAAGACATCATCAAAATCACAGATGGGACTGCTGCAGTCTCTCCCCGTTCCCAGCAGGCCCTGGTCTGACATTTCGTTGGATTTTGTCACAGGTCTTCCTCCATCCAAGGGTAACACCACTGTCCTCACTGTAGTGGACAGATTCTCTAAGATGGTCAATTGTATTGCCATGCCAAAGTTGCCGTCAGCTAAAGAGACTGCTCAGGCGTTATGGACTCATGTTGTCCGTATTCATGGTATTCCCAGAGACATTGTGTCGGCGGAGCTTTTCGGGCATTCCTGTGGAGGTTGGGGACATTGAACCAGAGTGGTCGGTGTTCAAAGCCTCTATTGCCGAAGCCGCGGCGGGGAGCTGTGGTCTCAAGGTCCTAGGTGCCTCAAGGGGCGGTAACCCTCAAACCTCCTGGTGGACACCGGTGGTCAGGGAAGCCGTCCGACTGAAGAAGGAGTCCTTCAGGGATTTGTTATCCCGGGGGACTCCCGAGGCAGTTGCAAGGTACCGAGAGGCCCGAAGGGCAGAAGCCTCAGCCGTGGCAGAGGCAAAGCAGCGGGTGTGGGAGAAGTTCGGAGAAGACATGGAGAAGGACTTTCGGGCGGCACCAAAGTTGTTCTGGAAAACTGTCCAACACCTCAGGAGGGGGAAGCAGGGAACCATCCAAGCTGTGTACAGTAAGGATGGGACGTTGTTGACCTCAACTGATGGAGTGTCTAACCCTAACCCTGAACCCGACAACTCCGCCCTCTATGTTAGAGGCAGAGCTGGAGTATGACGGGGGATCAACACCAATCTCCCGTAGGGAGGTCACTGAGGTCGTCAAACAACTCCACAGTGGCAAAGCCCCGGGGGTGGATGAGATCCGCCCAGAAATGCTGAAGGCTCTGGGTGTTGAGGGACTGTCATCGTTGACACGTCTCATCAACGTTGCGTGGAAGTCGGAAACAGTACCGAAGGAGTGGCAGACCGGGGTGGTGGTTCCCCTTTTCAAAAAGGGGGATCAGAGGGTGTGTGCCAATTACAGAGGCATCACACTACTCAGCCTCCCCGGGAAAGTTTACTCCAAGGTACTCGAAAGGAGGGTCAGGCCGATTGTCGAACCTCAGATTGAGGAGGAACAATGCGGATTCCGTCCTGGTCGTGGAACGATGGATCAGCTTTTTACTCTCGCAAGGATCCTGGAGGGGGCCTAGGAGTAAGCTTATCCGGTCTACATGTGTTTTGTAGACTTGGAGAAGGCGTATGACCGAGTTCCCAGGGAGTTACTGTGGGAGGTGCTGCGGGAGTATGGGGTGAGGGGGTCTCTACTCAGGGCCATCCAATCTCTGTACTCCCAAAGCGAGAGCTGTGTCCAGGTCCTCGGCAGGAAGTCGGACCCATTTCCGGTGAGGGTTGGCCTCCGCCAGGGCTGCGCTTTGTCACCAATCCTGTTTGTAATATACATGGATCGGATTTCGAGGCGTAGTCATGGGGGAGGGGGTCTGCAGTTCGGTGGACTAAGGATTGCACCACTGCTTTTTGCAGATGATGTGGTTCTGATGGCTTCATCGGTCTGCGACCTTCAGCACTCACTCAATCGGTTCGCAACCGAGTGTGAAGCGGCTGGGATGAGGAGAAGCACCTCCAAATCTGAGGCCATGGTTCTCAGCAGGAAACCGATGGACTGTCCACTCCAAGTAGGGAATGAGTCCTTACCCCAAGTGAAGGAGTTCAAGTATCTCGGGGTCTTGTTCTCGAGTGAGGGAACAATGGAGCGTGAGATGGGCCGGAGAATCGGAGCAGCGGGAGCGGTACTGCAGTCGCTTTACCGCACCGTTGTGACGAAAAGGGAGCTGAGCCAGAAGGCAAAGCTCTCTGTCTACCGGGCCATTTTCGTTCCTACCCTCACCTATGGTCATGAAGGATGGGTCATGACCGAAAGAACGAGATCGCGGATACAAGCGGCCGAGATGGGTTTTCTCCGCCGGGTGGCTGGTGTCTCCCTTAGGGATAAGGTGAGAAGTTCGGTCATCGGGGAGGGACTCGGAGCTGAACCGCTCCTCCTTCGCGTCAAAAGGAGCCAGTTGAGGTGGTTCGGGCACCTAGTTAGGATGCCACCTGGGCACCTCCCTAGGGAGGTGTTCCAGGCACGTCCAGCTGGGAAGAGACCAAGGGGTAGACCTAGGACCAGGTGGAGGGATTATATCTCTTCACTGGCCTGGGAGCGCCTTGAGATCCCCCAGTCAGAGCTGGTTGATGTGACCAGGGAAAGGAAAGTTTGGGGCTCTCTGCTGGAACTTCTACCCCCGCGACCCGACCACGGATAAGCGGGAGAATATGGATGGATGGATACCAAGAAGTCAGTTAAGTCGCTTCAGCTGATCCAAAATGCTACGGCTCGTGTACTAACCAGAGCTAGGAAAAGGGATCACATTACTCCTGTTCTGGCTGCCTTACACTGGCTCCCTATAGAACACAGGGTAGAATTTAAAATGCTTCTTCTCGCCTACAAAGCCCTTAATGGGCAGGCGCCATCTTACCTTAAAGAACTCATTATACCCTACTGTCCTACTAGGGCATTGCGTTCCAAGAATGCAGGGTTGTTGGTTGTTCCTAGAGTCTTTAAAAGTACAATGGGAGCCAGAGCCTTTTCTTATCAAGCTCCACATTTGTGGAATCAGCTTCCAGTTTGTGTTCGGGCGGCAGACACCCTATCCGTTTTTAAGAGTGCGCTTAAGACCTTCCTTTTTGATAAAGCTTATAGTGATAAAATAAAATAATCTAATAAGAGTGCATTGACGTAGATACGTTGTGCCTCTTCACCTATGCATTTTAGTTCTTACTCTTTCACTTAAATCCTAAAAACTTAGATCTTATATTTAAAACTTTATCCAAAACCTTTCCCCTCTATGACCTCTCGAGGTTCTATTAGAGGGTAACAGAGAGAGGCCTATTCCGGCCGGGGAGTGTGGAACGTAGTCACAGACCTACTCCTCACCTCTCACCAATTCCAATTAAGGTTCCAGTGGGGACCTCTCTCCCTGCGTGTGCCTCTCCACCTCTGCTTCTTACTTCTTACTTGCTACACTTGCTACACCTCAACCTATCCTAAGGGAGTGCATGCACGTATACATGTTAGTTTAGCTGCTATAGGCTTGGACGGGGGGGGGGGGCACCTTACTCCGTCTTTCTGTCTGTTTGTAGCTGTGTACTCTCATGTTCCGATTAACCCAGCTTCCCCCAAATCTCTTTTTTGTGTCTACATATACGCCAGGATCCTGAGTCGAGGCTAATCCTGTTGCTGTGGTCGTGTGTACTGGATCCTCTATCCTGAGTACTAGATCTGAGTCCTGGACTTTCAATCAATCAATCAATCAATCAATCAATGTTTATATATATAGCCCAATATCACACTTTGAGTCGTGCTGAACCACGAGAACCAGTCTCTGTGGTCCTGCCTGACTCTCACCATACTACTTCCCTGATGGCTCCCACAGGATTGTTGACATCCTCGTGGATTCATCTTCTTATTATAGACACATGCATTTCCAAACATTTGGACTACCTATGTTGCAAATGTATTATCTTTTCAATTTACACACGGCATCTATTGCACGTCTGTCCGTCCTGGGAGAGGGATCCCTCCTCTGTTGCTCTCCCTGAGGTTTCTCCCATGTTCCCTTTAAACTGTGGGTTTTCTCCGGAAGTTTTTCCTTGTACGATGTGAGGGTCTAAGGACAGAGGGTCTAAGGACAGAGGGTCTGAGGACAGAGGGTCTGAGGACAGAGGGTCTGAGGACAGAGGGTCTAAGGACAGAGGGTCTGAGGACAGAGGGTCTAAGGACAGAGGGTCTAAGGACAGAGGGTCTAAGGACAGAGGGTGTCGTATTGTCATACTGATATTCTGTACACACTGTGAAGACCACTGAGACAAATGTAACATTTGTGATATTGGGCTATATAAATAAATGATTGATTGATTGATTATAACTCCTTATACTGTCGTGTACACATTTGTTTATATACGTCACATGTATATAAAAGCATGAATAACTCATAACTTGTTTTGCACTTCTGCTTAGATGCTAACTGCCTTTGGCGATCGGCCTTATCGAAGTGCGATTGTAAGTGACAACATTGGCCCAAATCTTTAGAAAAAAAAGACACTTTGACCCACTGACCTACATAACCACGGAGCATTTACATATTGACAGAATGGCAATGAGGATATTAGCTCCCTCATGTGGTCAAAGTGTGATGTGAACACCTTCATGTTGTTGTCAATCAATCAGTTTAGTTATAAATATACTAGGTCTATTTTCACCAAATGTATTAATAAGTGAGCATTGAGCACCTTGCTAGCATTACTGTTTTCTCTCATTATTAATTGAGCTTGTATTCCATATATTTAGTGTGAAAGTGAAAATGTCATTCTATGCATCACAATGACTTCATACTTGTTGATGAGCATTAACAATATGTATGCATTCAATTGGACATTTAAAAAGGTGCTATATTTATTAGGATATAATGCTATAACAACACAATATCAACTATTCTTTTTGAAAGTATATAATTGTTGTGATTTATTCCCATTACTGTAGTGTTTTTTTTTTCAATCAGATGTGAGAATTCCTTCTTCTCTAATGACATTTTAAATGCCACTGCTATCTTTGTAAAGGCACAGACTTTTGTATTATATGTATCTATTCCATATGTGTGCATTTGTATAAATAAGTTCTACATAATTCATGATATTTATTCATTAATCTACTTTTTGTTTCCATTGAAATAAAGCTTTTTCATTCAAATAAACGTGTCTTTTCTTTAGTGACATATCTTTATGGATTTCCTTATGACTGTTGAGAGTCTGATTTTAAAAGTGGTTTAATATTTCTGAGTCTGACTCAAGCAACTTAAATGTTTGCTTTTGGGCAAAGTCATCTGAACGTTGTGTACTGTGTCCTTTCATGCAAGTAATGGGCACTCTACCCTGGTCCCTATATTTAGCTAAACAAATGAATCCCCATTATTCACTTACTGTTACTGTAGCACTGACCACTTTATTGTATAAAGTGCCTTCAATTGAAAACACCATAGTGTTACAGTTAAATTATGTACAATTATAAACACAATTATGTACATAAAACTATTTACATATAATACATATATAATTAACACCTACAATATCAGAGAAATTAGAATATAACAATTGCACTGATTGCTCTGTGTGTTTTTTGTCACCAATATTATATTTTAGTTAGCACTGCCTCCACGGCTATGGTTATGACATGATAAGAACTGCTCTGTATTCCTAACGTTTTAAAAAGCTGAAGTGGATACAAATCAGATGCATGAAACACATTCACTTTTGTAGATCCCAGGATTTATTTGTTATCAGCTAGCATGAATTAAATGTTAGGGTATCAATTACTTCTTGTAAACTAACATTTATTGTTATACAAGTCAACAACAATGAGATCTCACTCATCTGCAGAAGAAGAACAGGAATGATCCAGCTATTGAACTCAGTTGGATTCTTTGGGGCTGCTGCTACGTTTGTTCGGCCTGAAGCTGCTGAAGTGCTGTTTTATGTACAATTATGTACATACAACTATTTACACTTTTTACATTAATAGGCGCTTTCACACCGGAGTACTTTTCCCAGGGATAGTTCCGATAGTTCCTGGGATTTTGCCTTCACACCAAAACGATCTGGAACTAGAACTTTTTTTTGCGGACATTTTCACCCCTTTTTACGGCCCGTCTACACTACGTCTACACTACAGGCATCGAAAAATGCTTTCAACGCTTCGCCCATTCACGTGAATGGGCTGATGTAGAAGATTTTGAATCTTTGCCGAACTGCATTGTGGGGAGTGGAGCATGGCTTTGCAAGCATCGTGAGCATCAAAAGTTGAGCAATGTTCATCTTTTGATGCTCCCGATGCTTTCGAAGCTGGCATCAGCCAATCAAATCCCGTTTATGGAAATCCCGCCAGTACAAGCGCTAGCCAATCAAACCGCGTGCAAGCTGGGAGAGCCAGACCGCAGTTCATTTCCTCATATTCCAAACGAGAAATTACGGTAGCAAATCACCCGGTTCTTTCCGACCAGAACTATTTACCGGGATACAAACCGGAGGAACCAGGCATGGAGGGAGGTGGCAGAGACAGTGGGTGAAACTGGTAGGTTTTCGCCTGTTTGGGGAGTTTATATCCAGTTTACTTCGTTTCAACATTTCTATTGCTTTGTATGTCGGGGGCTGGAGATTCCTGTGATTGGTTGTTGGTCGCGTTGCTCGCAAAAAATCGCCAAGCTTCAGACACGCCCAGCTTCAAGATTTTTTTATGCCTGTAGTGTAGACGGGCCGTTAGTCCCTGCTAGAGAGCAGGGACTTTCCTGGGGAGAAAAAGGTTCCAATTTCTGATTGGCTGGGCGAATTGCAAACCTTGCCCCGTAAAACTCTGAAAAGTTTTTGTGAAGCCGCCATTTTCTTTGCTCGCATCATCATTATTAGCATTAGCCCAGCGCACCAACGGAGAGAGACGAACATGGCAACACAAAATAAAACATGGGAGCGGTGGAGTGATGACCCAGCTAGCGGGGAACGTTCTCACAACTTTGGCTAATGTTACCTACAGGTTCTAATAATGTTTTAAAGAAACTTTTTAATCTGATGTTCAAATAACCTTTTTAGGATATTTATTATTTCAAATAATGTTCCTGTAAGGTTAAAGGTTAACTAAGACATAACCTTTTAACTGCAAAATTCAGAGGATGTTTTGAGGATGTTATTGAGGCCTGAGATGACAGAAAGTGTTTTATAAAATGTTCCTTTAATGTGATACGTTAACACAGGTGGAACGTTTTGCCTGCAACATTCTAAGGATCTGTTTTGGACGTTGTTGGGTAACACATTAAAGATGTTCTTTATAAAACGTTCCCTCAATGTTACATGATAACAAATGAGGAACATTTTCAAAGCAACATTCAGGAAAAAAATTCAGGATGTTATTGAGGCCTTTGATGACAACGTTTTTTATAAAACGTTCCTTTAATGTGATATGCTTACAAAGGTGGAACGTTTTGCCTGCAACATTCTGAGGATGTTTTTTGGACGCTTTAAAAAACTATGGGCGGCTGTGGCTTAGTGGATAAATGCGCGGTCAAGCACCGGTTCAATTCCACCTCGACACCCACTGCAGTCAGAATGTTGCAGTGTCCTCGGGCAAGACACTTCACATAAAAGTGTCTAATAAGTAACATGTAATGTTCAATATGTATACCATCAAGTCAGTCTGGTCCAACCTCAACTGTTAGTTATTATGATATGCGATTGATCATTATGTCTATAAAATATCAAAACCTAGAAAAAAAGGTCCATCTCAATTCATAAAAGTTGGCTGATATCTCAAATTGTTTTCTTTTCCAGAACCATATCAGTAAAAAAAACAAAAAAATGATTTTCGGCTTTTCTGCACAAAAGAATTACTTTTCAAGCAAAACAAAAATTGACAATTTTTTTTCTGTTGATACGTTTATGGATTATTCAAATAAATTGTTGCAGTCGGTGGGACTTGGCAATACATTTTATTCTCAGTTGACTCAGTATGTTTCGTAATTTATCCTGTGGCCAATCCAATCCCTTTTTCTCTTTCAAAATAACAGTAGAGAGTGGAGCCAAAGTATTTTCTCTGTTCCTCCTCATTTTCTCAGTTCCTCCTCACATCTGCAGGTCGAGCTCTTTACAGGCTTCACTCTCAACACTTCCTGCTGGATGTCTGCTGATCTCTGTCTCGTTGTCCTCTCATGTCTTTCTTCTGTTTTGTGGGTTACAAAGATCTAGCAGGGTCTTCGTCTTCTGATGTCTCTTCATCTCTTCCTTCTGTACCTCCTCACTTCCCCTCTTCCCCTCCTTCTTGCTCTGCTGGCCAATTGACAGAGATGTGGTAAGACTTCAGCTCCTCCTCAGAAACAAAGTCAGGGGCGCAGCTCATCAGGTCGTGACCCCGAAACGACTTGGGGAAGGCAATGACGTCACGGATGCTGTGAGCCCCGACCATAATGGAAACCAGTCGGTCCAAACCTAGAAAAGCATGGAGACAAGTTAATAAATGTTTCACAGATTTGACCTTTTAGCTTATGATTTGTGCATTTGTGTGCAGAGGGGTCTGCCTGCAGGCCTCCACTCTCAGGACAGTTCTGGTGTAGGCTCCACTGTCAGGACACCTCCACTCTCAGTAGAGGAAGTAACGATTCTGACCAACACGTTTTTTTCCCGCCCCCCGAAGGACTCGTCTGATGGAAGTTTTCAAATCACAATGGAGACTCATCACGGAGGTGATGAGTCCGCTCACCATGCACTTTGGGTCGGCCTTGGTCAAGCCCTTTTGAACCCCCCAGCCTGGTTCTCGTAAAAGTTGACTTAACAATTTTTCGCTCAAATGACACCATGGAGGAATGTAACTGGAGTTGACAGGGGACTCTGCCCGCCTCACACGAGTGCCTATTTTTTTCACTTTTCCCCGGTTTTATTAATTTTTCTTTTTTTGGCTATTTCACCCGGTTCCTTCTACCGGGGAATCGGCCCGGTCTCTGGTGTCCCCCCACGGCCTGTGTCCAGCCGTTTCCCCCCCCCCCCCCCCACTCATCCATATATTAACAGATTTTGACAATTTTTGTTGCATTTTTCTCCTCTCCTCTCACTGATTGAATGGCAAACGCGACCCACCATCGGAGGGCCTCCACCGGCCCGACCTAGTGCCGGTGCTCTGGCGGTCGGTTCCTCCGAACTGCGGGTTCGACTCTGATGGCCGGGAGGGTGTGCTGCGTTGGGGTGGGGGACTTCCCCCACTCTGCGTGTCTCTTCCTTCCCGGGCCGGCCGATATGAAGCGTGACCAAGACGCACCGTCTGACTCAGGGGTCCCACCACGGGTCCCGCAGCGGGGTGGAGGTTCCCGGCTGGAACAAGATGTCGTTATTTATATATATATTACGCAAAAAATTAACGCCACTAATTATTTTAACGCGATTAACGCATGTGCATTTTTTTTCCTCGGCCGCCCCGTAGTTTCAGAGCGCATCGAGTTTAAAATACCATCTACAAGCTGATGCTGACAGCCCCGCTCCTGCCGCCCGCTTGTGGCAGACCACACTTCCACGCTCACCGGCAGGCACCGACTGGCAATCGGGAGGACCGGGAGGGTGTGTGTATGTGTATATGTGGCCCGAGCGAGCGAGAGAGAGACCTTACGTGCATTGTTGTTGTTAGCATCTGGTGCTAGCTAGCTGCGCTAACGGATATAAGGAGCTGTTTAAATGAAAACAGAGGAGCGACATTTCGCCACAACTGCGCCGAGCACTTGACTTGATGCAGGAAGCAGACAGTGGGACATTGTAGGAGAAGTCAGCACACTCAGCACGGATAGTCCAACAGGATTGCAGCGTCCAGGCAGCTCCCGTTCACTCACACACACACACACACACACACACACACACACACACACACACACACACACACACACACACACACACACACACACACACACACACACACACACACACACACACACACACACACACACACACACACACACACACACACACACACACACACACACACACACACACACACACACACACACACACACACACACACACACACACACACACACACACACACACACACACACACACACACACACACACACACACACACACACACACACACACACACACACACACACACACACACACACACACACACACACACACACACACACACACACACACACAGTATTGTATTACTGAATGAGAGGTTCCAGGTTGAATTGAGGCGAATATTTGTAATGTTCAGAGGTTGTTGTGTTTAATATTTATGAGAATATTTCTCATTGTTCAAATGATAATAAACATTAGCATAAAGCATATTTGTCCACTCATATGTTGATAAGAGTATTACAAACTTGAAAAATATTCCTCTAAGGTACATTTAGAACAGATAACAAATTTGCGATTAATCGCGATTAACTATGGACAATCATGCGATTAATCGCGATTAAATATTTTAATCGACTGACAGCCCTAATATATATAAATTAGGGCTGTCAAACGATTACAATTTTTAATCAGATTAATCACAATTTAAAAATTAATTAATCATGATTAATCACCATTCGAACTATGTCCAAAATATGCCATTTATTTATGTATATTGTTGTGGGAATGGAAAGATAAATGAAAGCGGGCGGATATATCCATTTAACATAAAGTATCTATGTTTATTATAACATTTTTCTGCGTGTCAAAATGAAAGACAACCCACACACCTATCAATCATCAAACCGTGGGGTCTTAATTCATTACGTGTTGATTTCTATCAACGGGGAGTACTTCAGGAAAGTCGACAGAGGGGGGGGGGGGGCTAGTGGAGTACTTCGTGACCACAGAGTGTGAACGTTGTGATCAGCTGTTTTAGCGCAGTTCTCCAGTGAAGGGGGGAGTCTCCCTCCGCAGCCGGTTGGCGTAGTTTTGGCTCAGTTCCGTTGTACAGACCGACGTTAACAGCAGCCTGTCTGTGCACACGGAGACCGACTCTGTCGTCCGGTGATCTAACCGCCTTCTGGAAAAGCTTCACAAGTACGTCGGTAGCAAATGCGCTTTGTGACACAAGTGACGGTACGCATTTCAGATTACGCACATAACCTGCGTACCAGTTATGTGCACCCCTGTACCAGAGCCATATCATTACTATTATATGGCTCTGCCCTGTACTACAGCAAAAGTAATCTCCGTCGGGACTTCCTGCAACAACACCACGCCGTTATCAAAGATGTTCTATTGAGAAGACGATCACTACGTGACAAAAGTTTTCAAAACCGTTCTGGTCTTCGGTATTTCCAGACAAGTGGCTACTGAAATCAATCTTACTAACTGCTGTCTGTGCAATTCTCGGCGCGAGTTGGCGAACATTATTTGGGGCTAAGCCATTTCTTGGTATGGGTGTAGCCTACCCCAGCAATGGTGGGATGTATGGGGCGGGCCATTCTTCACATGCGTTAAATGCATTAAATATTTTAACGCAATTAATTAAAGAAATTAATTACCGCTGTTAACGCGATAATTTTGACAGCATTAATATATATATATATATATATATATATTAATGCTGTATTATACATATGTATATGTATGTATATATATATATACATACATATACATATGTATATAAGTGTCAGTACGATTTTATTTTGTATTTGTATGCATTTCCTGTTCGGAAAGTGGCGTTTTACTGATAGTGGCGATTTTATTTTGTAATTCTTAGCTCCCATGATTTTGTGTTAGGGCTGCAACGAACGACTAATTTGATAATCGATTAATCTATCGATTAATGAAACGATTAATCGACTATTCACTATCGACTGCTCCCCGGGCGCCGTTCAAAATGGCAGCACACTGCTCCTAACACTAGGATGGGTCAAATGCAGAGAAACAATTTCCCCACGAGGGATTAATAAAAGTCCATCTTATCTTATTCGGACTATTATGCCTTGCACAATTTCTCAAACGCTCTTATTTAGCCATCAACTTTTAGATTTAGCTTGAGGTTGTTTTAGGCATGTGGAAACTAACAATGAAGACAATAAAGATGAATACTTGATTCAAAAATACACATATTATTAAATTATCGAAACACATATTGAACAAAACTAACATTGCTTTTTATTTAAATTAAATAAATAATATTTCACATCAAAAGAAACAACAATGTTTTAACAAATCGTATTAAATAATGTGATGACAGAACTGTAAACAGAATAGCTGAAACTTTAACAAAATAAATAACTCAGTTACCTCTAATTACCCCATGTTTATATAATTGAGTTAACTCGTGTGTTGCTGCTAGCATACATAACACCTGACGTGGAAACGTTGCTCGTGGACGGGGCTACAGAGCTGCTAGAAAGACAGTTGAACCCGGTGCATTCCTCCGTCTGGATGTGGAGCACTTTTGCTAAATGTTTAGACAAATTGCTCGTGTTACCGCCCTGACATGCTAAACTCTTATTGCACTTTAGGCAACGAGCATCGAGTTGTAAAGTTTAACCACACCTCTGAGCGCGTTCTCTCCGCAGTGTGTGGCTGCATGGAGCAGCCGCGTGTGTGTAAACCGCCCCGCCCCCTCGCACACAGACGGGAGAGAGATCTCTCTTCTGGATTGGAAAGATCGAAAATATATCATAGACGCATTTGTTTGTCTTTTTGCATTTTAGAAAGGAGTTGGCGATATAATGCTTATGTAGCAACAATACATGACATATATTTTTTAAATGTCTCCAGTACCGATAAAAAGACCGATAACGTTGGAGCTTAACGGCGCGTAAAACACACGTGATGACGTCACCAACGAATCGACGACTGAATTAGTAGGCAACTAATTTGGTAATCGATTTTAATCGATTAAGTCGATTAGTTGTTGCACCCCTATTTTGTGTAGTACAATTAGATGTGTTCAGTGGTGGTAAGTACTGAACACCAGTGAATGCTGTATACTTAAACAAAGTACATTTACTCAAGTACTGTACTTAAGTAAACATTTCTTTTTGGAGTATTTTCTTTTTATTTGCTTCAACTTCACTACAAATTAAAGGGAAATAAGGTGATTTTTACTTTATTCAATTTATTTTAGACATTTAGTTCAGATTTTTTTATTCACAACACTTAGGAGGAACTTGTGTAATAATGCCATCCAACATTATTTAAGCACCTGAAAAAATAAGTGGGTTGACGTTGTCTTTTTGTCAAAAAAAAGTTTCAGCTTCTCAAAAGTGAAGATTTGCTGCATTTATTATTTTGATTTAATAATTTGAAGTACTTTTACTCCTAATACTTTAAGTACATGTTCCTGTTCCAGAACTTTTCTCAATGCAGTACTTTTGTTTGTTATTCACCATTTTTACAGTATAGTAGGGGTGTAATGGTATCCGTATTCGTCCCGTACCGTTGCGGTTCCTAAAAGCCAGCCGCCCGTAAATAACAAATGAAGAACAAGAACAAAACACAACAAAACAAACACAATACATGAAGAAGAAAAGTTAGTAGCTACGGCGAGTTCACACAACACACAGGAGCTAGAAGACCCACCTGCTTCTTTTAAATCAGCTGTGTGGGAACATGTCGGGTTCCCTGTGGACTACAACAATGATGGGGTGCGAGTTGTGGATCGGACGAGGACGGTGTGTCGGCGTTGTTCGACAGCGGTGCGGTATGCTAGTGGTAACACGTCAAACATGCTCAGTCACATCCGAGTCAGTCTCAGTCCCCAGCGAGAGGGTTTCCTCGACGGCAGGTGACATAGTTACCGCCAACAGATCTGCCCTCACTGCTGACAACGTGGACAAACTCATCTTTCTGAAGAACAACTTGAAAATAGAGTAAAGCTTGAGTACCTTTATTTAGGCATAATGGCCTCACACACTCACAAGTTAATTACACATGTTAGACATTGCTCCTAAAGGTACACATTTTGTTTTATATTTATCATTGTATTTATTTTATATTTTGACATCAGGAGATGTTATACAGTTCTGTATTGCCTTTTATTGATTGTGATTCAAACACTTTCTTATTATTTATTTTAATATTTTCAAGACATTCTTTTTAGTTGTTCAGCTTATTTAACCTTTTTGTTTGACATCAGCCATTATAGATAATATGGCCATCTGAGTGGTACTGTTTGTGGTTTGTTTTTAACTGTGTAATACAGTTAATGATTCCAAATGTTAGAGTTCCTTATTTTCATACCACAACTTGCACTACTGTTACAAATAAACACGTACCGAACAGTGACCCCCAAACCGAGGTATGAACCGAACCGTGACTTCTGTGAACCGTTACACCCCTACAGTATAGTATAAGTACTTTTACTAAATGATATTTATAAATGACTATTATCATTATTATAAGCAAGACAATAAATGGCAAAGATATGTAGAAAATAAACGTATTTAAGATACGTTCATAACAAACGTAACGTGGGAGCAAATACGTTTCTAGCTAAACGTAATTGAGAATGCAGTTTAGTTCTGTGGGAACGTACTTTTTAGGAGACAGGGTTGGGCTCATAGCTATATTAACAACAATGCTTTAGTCATTTTTATTCAACTATCTAGCTGCTCACACTTTTTCTGTCTCTGTGAAGAAGCTAGCTTAAACTGCTAACACTGGTCTTCACTTTGATGCTTGGTAATAATATAAGCTCACAAATCAGTCTAGCTAGTACGCCGGCTAAGGACAGTAGAAGGACTGCATGTGCAGCCTTGTTAAGCAAAATCTTTAGCGCTGTTGTTGTTCCAGCTTACAAGCGCTAACTGGCTACATGTACTAGCAGTTGTTGAACTAGTTAGCAGAAGAGAGGCAATGACAACACAGCTGTCATGAAAAGTGACATTATCAAATAAATCACAAAATGGTTATGAGTTTCTATAATGAACTAAAATGATATCCACACACTACCTCGACACATATCGTTATACTGTACAGCAGGCATAATGATTATAGTTATGTAATAATGAGGGGTGTTTTTATCCTTTCTTCAATTCAAATAGTTGATTCATGTAAGAGCCATTCATTTAAAAGATACATTATTTGAATAATCATGAGTTATACTAATACTTTTTTTTTTTATAGTTTTGTATATATCCACATTTCTGGACTATGCAAATGAGTACGTTTATTATTGTTTACGACCTAGTTTTATGCTGTAAAGCAAACTCTAATGGGCAGGTCCAAGAGTTAAAAATGGCGCTACAACAGTGAAACAATGGAAGTCTGCAAGCGTGAAACGCCCGCACACATCCGCACGCCTGATAGTGTAATGGTTCTTGAGTTTAATTGACTATCTCCAGATGAAAGAGTCTTTAAGTCGGAAGCTGTGATTCAATAAACCCTCATGAATCACCTGTGACTACATTGTCTTCATTTCAGCTATTTGGAGTCAGAGCTCAACTTCATCTTGTCGAAGTGGCCTTACAACAATGAACTTTGGATAAACCGCCACTACAGTTAATGTATACCCTTAACCTCAATTATTGCTAAAACTTGATGTTGTCAAACGCAGAATTAACTCACCCAAAGCAATGCCTCCATGTGGTGGTGCTCCTGAGTCCAGAGCCTCCAACAGATGAGAGAGGAGACTGGGGTCCTCCTGCAGAAGACACATGCATACAACAGTTATGATGAGGCGTTCATTCGACCCATTTCCACAGGTAGTCCGAACACTGTTAAGATATATGGACAATGACTGACCTGGAGGATACTTTGCAGGACATGAAGCTGCTCTGAGGCCTTGTGGATGCGGATGGAGCCTCCTCCGATCTCACAGCCGTTCAACACCAGGTCATAGTGCTGACCGTGCACCTGAGAGGACAGCACATAAGCCTTGTGCACCTCACATGACATATGAATATTACTTAATTAAAAAAAGAAATGAAGATTAAACCTTGTTCCTTAGGGACTACCTTGTGTGGCTCTGTGTAGAGGAGGTGTATGTCCTCTGGCAGCGGAGCAGTAAACGGATGATGGGCTGACTCCAGCTGCTCCGGATCCTCCTCTTTGGGCAAGAAGAGAGGGAAGTCCACAACCCACAGGAAGTGGAATGCTGAGGGGTCTCGGACTGACATGCCACGAGACTCCAGGAGCTCTGCACACTGCATACGAAGTTTACCCAGCAGAGGGCGCTGAGACAGAGAGGGGGTGCAGTAAGACAGAGGAAAGACGAAGCTTAGGATGGAAGAGAAATAAACCTGTACTCACTTTATAGTCAGTGTTATCCAGTGGTAGAAGTTGCACAAATAATTTGTAAAAGTCCAAAGTGTCAGCATTCAAATAAATGTAAAGTACCAATAGTAACAGTACTCGTTATTTTTAATGGCGCAATACAAAATGGTAATAAATCACTGGATTATGATTTGTGCTGGTACATGTAGAGCTACTTTAAATTACTTTATAGGCTGCTGCTGGATATCTTAACCGATATTTATATGTATTTCATAGTTTATTTTATAATTGATTTTATAATTGATTTAGATTTTGAATTAGCTAATAATCTAAATCTAAAAAACAACTAGTAACTAAAAGCTGTCAAATTAATGTAGTGGAGTAAAAAGTACAAGAGTGGCTTCCAAAATGTACCTCATAATTGTACTTGAGTACAGTACTTGAGTAAATGTACATAGTTACTTCCCGCCCCTGTCAGGGAGTGTCGTACCACAGTGTTCAGGGCCCCGGCTGCCAGCAGCAGCAGGTCCCCTGGCTGGGCTCCGCTCCCCTGCAGCAGCTCTTCTGTGGCCGAGGCAGACAGCAGCTTCTTCAGAGCAGACTTCAGCGTCCCGTCTGCTCTGACCAGCACCACGCTCAGTTCCTGGGACAAACACACACACATTAAAGATCACCTATTATGCTATCTTTGAACAATATATTATAGGGCCATATCTATACAAAGTATGTCTCTGAAGTGTTTTGCTTAAAGGTGACATGTCATGCTTTTCCGGTTATTACCCGTCCCCTTGTTGTTATGAAGGTTTTTATGCATGTAAACGGTCTGCAGAGTCAAAACCCTCAAAGTACACTCTGTAGGGAGTAAAACTCTAACACAGAAAATACCTCCCCAAAACGCCTCGTTGGAGATACGTCACTGTCCATTTGATCCTTCCGGGGACATCATGATGTCATGTCGTCCCCGGAACGAAATGGACCAATCCGTGGAGCCGTTACGTTACGTCCGCGCAGCCGTTACGTTAAGCCCCCGCTGATTGGTCCAAATTGACCAATCCACGGACTTCCTCACACACTCAGTGCAGGCAGCTCTGCTGATTTCTCCTCTCTGGCTGCAGGCTGATAACAGACAGTTGGGATCGCAGCGAAATGCTCTCTGCAGACCCATTCTCACAGCGTTTATCAACCTTTTTCTTACTCAATATCAAGCCACACTTATTGTTTTTACTTCGGCTGTGACTTTGTGTGTGCTCAGGGTGAGTTTGGCTGTGTTTCGCTGTGTATCGCTAAACAAGGAAATCACACCTCCATGGAGCTCAGCGCGATTCACAACGTCCCGACTGGTCCCGACCAATCGGAGCACACTGGGCTCACAGAGAGGGGGGGGCAAGAGCTGCAGCGAGCCGTTTAGTGGAGAGAGTGAATACACATACTTTACAGAGATGCTGTGAGAAACCAATGTGAGTTTGGAACATTGCACAGAATAAATCTATTCTAGTAGACCTCAACAATGGAATTATGATCAGTGGAAATGGCCATGACATGTGACCTTTAAAATACCAAACAGATCACCCATTGTAGCATGCCTCATACCCCTCTATTTCAGCCCTGTTACTAAAGTGCTGATTCTGGGTCTGGCCCTTTAAATGTAACTGAGCTGCTGCTGGCCACGCCCCTTTGGAGCTGCTGCTGGCCACGCCCCAGAAACTCAGCTAAACGCTGCCATGATTAAACTCCATATTATGTTCCAAAGCACATCAAGCATGATTTGTGAAACCGTATGGAGCTCAAACGCTTTCTCTCTCACACAGGTTTACCACAAGGTGAGTACCTTTGTATATCCTTCTTTTTCACACATACTCTTTCCAGTACAGCGTTAGCTCTGAGATTTAGTGATGCTTGCTAATTTAAACACAGACCATATTACTTCCAAAACACGTAGCGCATTGTTTCTGATACAGCACCATACTTGCCAACCTTGAGACCTCAGAAATCGGGAGCATTTGAAAACCACAGCGGGCGGTTAACATTAACATGCTTATTGTAGTTGTAAGTGCACTGCCTTGCGGCCTGTAGCACCATCCTTGATGGAGCATACGTGTGGGCTGGACCTGTATTTTACAGGAAAGGAGTGAGCAGAGGGTGGAGTTGTCCATTCTTGTTCTGTTTTCTGTGACTATCTTCCTCACCATGCTGAACACCCTGTCAGACTTTCAGTTGCTTTTATTTTTGTTGTGATGCAGTGCCAGAAGGTATTACATAATTGCCAATAAACACGGTTTCGGGCTCCCCTTTATGCTGAAGTGCCAGGTATGTGATCAGGATTTTCTCAACCGTGATATTAGTCGTTTAATCTACTATCACCCCGTATTTACTGTTGGTGATGCGGTCATCGATAGTGCTGGTTATGGTCATTGCTCTCGCCTCCTCCATCTGATGTCTGACTGTCTCATGGTGGGTGTACGTGTGCGCACTGTCGAGGTCTGGACATCCAGCAGATTGTAATAGATGTATTAGGTTGGGATATACAGTGGGGCAAAAAAGTATTTAGTCAGCCACCAATTGTGAAAGTTCTCCCACTTAAAAAGATGAGAGAGGCCTGTAATGTTCATCCTAGGAACACTTCAACTATGAGAGACAGAATGGGGGGAAAGAATCCAGGAAATCACTTTGTAGGATTTTTAATGAATTAATTGGTAAATTCCTCGGTAAAATAAGTATTTGGTCACCAACAAACAAACAAGATGTCTGTCTCTCACAGACCTGTAACTTCTTCTTTAAGAGCCTCCTCTGTCCTCCACTTGTTAACTGTATTAATGGCACCTGTTTGAACTCGTTATCAGTATAAAAGACACCTGTCCACAACCTCAAACAGTCACACTCCAGACTCCACTATGGCGAAGACCAAAGAGCTGTCAAAGGACACCAGAAACAAAATGGTAGACCTGCACCAGGCTGGGAAGACTGCATCTGCAATAGGTAAGCAGCTTGGTGTGAAGAAATCAACTGTGGGAGCAATTATTAGGAAATGGAAGACATACAAGACCACTGATAATCTCCCTCGATCTGGGGCTCCATGCAAGATCTCACCCCGTGGGGTCAAAGTGATCACAAGAACGGTGAGCAAAGATCCCAGAACCGCACGGGGGGACCGAGTCCATGACCTGCAGAGAGCTGGGACCAAAGTAACAAAGGCTACCATCAGTAACACACACGCCGCCAGGGACTCAAATCCTGCAGTGCCAGACGTGTCCCCCTGCTTAAGCCAGTACATGTCCAGGCCCGTCTGAAGTCTGCTAGAGAGCATTTAGATGATCCAGAAGAGGATTGGGAGAATGTCATATGGTCAGATGAAACCAAAATAGAACTTTTTGGTAAAAACTCAACTAGACGTGTTTGGAGGAGAAAGAATGCTGAGTTGCATCCAAAGAACACCACCTACTGTGAAACATGGGGGTGGAAACATCATGCTTTGGGGCTGTTTTTCTGCAAAGGGACCAGGACGACTGATCCGTGGAAAGGAAAGAATGAATGGGGCCATGTATCGTGAGATTTTGAGTGACAACCTCCTTCCATCAGCAAGGGCATTGAAGATGAAACGTGGCTGGGTCTTTCAGCATGACAATGATCCCAAACACACCGCCCGGGCAACAAAGGAGTGGCTTTGTAAGAAGCATTTCAAGGTCCTGGAGTGGCCTAGCCAGTCTCCAGATCTCAACCCCATAGAAAATCTTTGGAGGGAGTTGAAAGTCCGTGTTGCCCAGCGACAGCCCCAAAACATCACTGCTCTAGAGGATATCTGCATGGAGGAATGGGCCAAAATACCAGCAACAGTGTGAGAAAACCTTGTGAAGACTTACAGAAAACGTTTGACCTCTGTCATTGCCAACAAAGGGTATATAACAAAGTATTGAGATTAACTTTTGTTATTGACAAAATACTTATCTTCCACCATAATTTGCAAATAAATTCTTTAAAAATCATGTGATTTTCTGGATTTTTTTTTCTCATTCTGTCTCTCATAGTTGAGGTGTACCTAGGATGAAAATTACAGGCCTCTCTCATCTTTTTAAGTGGGAGAATTTGCACAATTGGTGGCTGACTAAATACTTTTTTGCCCCACTGTATATATATATATATATATATATATATATATATATATCAACTTTACTCTAAGTCCCTCTCGTAGACATCCGGCTGAATACATAGACACACAGCTGAGGGAGGGGATTCAGCTAGCGACTGTATATGGGGACAATAGTTGGGACGTGGGTGGGACATTGCCAGGAGTTCAATGTAAAGCCAGCCCACATTTTAGTCATGAGCGCAGCAAATCTGGATCAGCTCCGTTGTGCCCCCGTTTTTAGAGATGTATGTAAGAAGGAAAAGAGAGAGGGTTGTATTTTCTGACACTTTTGCATAATAGGTTACCTTTAAGAAGAAAAGAGACAATGTGGAAACACTGGGGTTGGAAACAATAATACCTTTCAAACTCTACAGAGGTTTGAGAGGTGAAATATTGGTATGCTGTTATTTTAGCATAAATATGGAAGAGGGGCAAACAAAAAAAATAATATGGAGATCCCTTTTTAGGTCTGATCCAATTACTTCTTTCAGGATAAAAAAACCTGATTCTATTTCTAAATCATTCAACATAAATGTTAATTTGTGAAACACACAAAAAAAGGCTTTGCCAAAAAAAAGAAAAAGGTTTGGCCTATACAAATTTACCAAGTACATAACTGTTCATGACTTTCTTTCTTTTTCATGTGTTTCAATCATATCAATATATGTTTCAAAGATCATTTTTTAAATAAACTAATAACTATTATCTTGGCTTGTGTTTATAAACACAGGAGAAGGAAACTGTTTGGATCAGGCTTACCCCTAGATTCCACCGGGTCCGTCTGCGGCGTCCGCGCCGCGGCGTCCGCAAGGATTGCGGCCACTCTAGTCAATGGGTGCTATTCCACCAGACGCGCCGTGTTACGGCCCAGAAGCGTCTCGCCGCTGGGCTCCGCTCAAAATAGGATTGAAGTCTATTTTTCGACGCGACGCAGCGGTAAGGTAATGTCGGGCAGGCAGGAAGTGGAACGTTCAGAGCATATATAGCGAAACACACAAACTAATTTTGCAGACCCTATCCCTCCGTAGTCTTTCAAGTAGGAGAAATGCCAGCGTTCTCCTCCGGTTTACAGGCACTGTGTAAATTATATATATAGAATAATTATGATGATGAATGCATTTTTTTACCACTAAAATACAGCAACACATCTTTGATTCATGTCGTTTATAACTGGAATATTATTATTATTATTAACTTTGTCTGTACGAAGTAGCCTGTCCAGAAAATATGCCCAAATCAACAAAAACTGCAAGCCGGCAGGCAAGACGCTCTGCTTCTGAAATGCTTCTGAAACGCGCCCGGTAGGGTATGACGCCGGAGGAGGCCGGACCAAAACCGCGGCGCAGCTGTAACGCGCCGCAGACGGACCCGGTGGAATCTAGGGGTTAGGCAATGGATCACCAGAATGTGTTTTTCTCACTGTCATCTCGGGGCTTCCGTACATACCACTACGTACGTTCTATTGTTTTTAGCCGCTTTAGCAGTTTTGCTCTAAGAATGGCAATATTAGCCACGCTTTGGTCCAGACTAAAATATCTCAACAACTGGATAGACTTCTTCAGTGCACAGCAATACTTTTCCTTTTGTATACTCTTACACATAAAAGACACTTTTCATAAAGATTCCTTGTACATTTGAAACAATGTAGGTGACTAACTTTTTATTTCCTCTAATTTTATCCCCATTTCTTCCGTTTTGTGATATAATCTACTTGATCTATTATTCATTCTTTAAATCATAAGAAAAAAGTAATTTAGATAAAAATCAGAGAAACCTACCTGTCCAAACAGAGTCCTAGCAGTCTGTTTCAGTTCTTCCAAATCTTTAGCAGAAAATAGTTTCTGTAGTCAAACACAAGAAACACATTTTTGTTTTTAATCATGGTCACATTGTAATTCACAATGTATGCACAGTATTTGTCCTCACCGCTCCACTGGGGACGCAGATGGCCTGAACGGAGCCTGCTGGTTTGCTGAGAGCTGATCTGAGGAACTCTGCTTGAGTGGATGAGAAAACTGGACTGAGGTCCATCAGCTGGACACGGAGAGAGAGAGATTCAGACAACTCCACAGTCATGTTCACACCGTCCTGAACATACACCTACTGTCATAATTGATTATTAACGGATGAATTCATGGTTAAAAACACCACTCATTGGGCTCTTACGGCTCAATTGGAAATAACGTAACATTTCTTAGAATTATTATTATTTATACAATTTTGTATTTTAAGTCTTAATAATGTAATTCATAACAGATACAGTTAGGTACAGTTCACCCCCATGCTTCTGCTCTAACAGAGCCCCGTCACAAGTACAGCCCTGTTTATTAATCAAACAGAACACATATCATAAACACACAAATGTACATGTAATACATTTGATTCGACAAAAAGAGAAAATCATAACATTAACAAATTAAAAAAGCTAATACAAAACACTGAGTATCACGGTGTTTAAAAAAAACATAAAACTTTAAAATAATTGTTGTGTTTCAATGTGGAACATAGGTTGCTTTTCAAACGCAAATTCCATCACTATAGGTCAACAACTAAAATGGCTCTGGTAAATAAAACATTGTAATCCAACAGGCTTCTTTCTTCACCTCTTCTTGATCTCAGATTTGGCAGAACAAACAGTTATTTTTTTGGAGCATTACATATTCACACAGTAATAGATTGTTCATCAGATAATACAAACACAATACAGAGTAGGGGTGTTGAAAATAATCGTTTCTACGATGCATTGCAATGCGGACGTGGACGATTCGGTCTCGATGCAGTGACGGAAGATAATCGGTTATAGAGTAGTAACGTTGCTTCCTGATTTTCCGGCCGCGGCTTTACTATAACGTTTTTTCTGTCACTTTAATATCAAATCGGTCGGTGACGCAGAGATCAGGGAACAGACGTGACAGCGGCACAGCAACACCGAACACGGAGCAGTCTGCTTTATCCACCAACACAAGAACACCAGTCCAGAACCCACAGCAGAAGGACCCGCTCTGAATCACTCCGTGTTGCTGCGGCTCAGAGACACAGACAGGGATTTATGTTTTTCAAAAATAATCGCGTTACAATCATGTCAGGTTTTTGGTGGATTTAATTAAGTCTTGGATTGCAGAGTATGAATGTCCTCTAGCAATTTTCAGATGATATATACGTGTGTAAAGTTTGTGAAGGCAGGAGGAAAAAAGCTTCCGCGATCACCGTCTCCTCTCCGTTCCTCCAAGCCCCGCCCCCTCCCTGAAAATAATGAGTGACATGCTGATAGTGACCCGATAGAAACTTTATTATTCACTTAATCACTGAGATATAATGAAGCTAATTTTATCTTTCATTCATTGGATTTATGTAACAGTAAAACAGAGAATGTAAGTGTGCACCCACATGCAGTATTTTAGTTTGTATATGCTGTTGTAAATACTCCTGTTGTCTGCTGTGTTCAGACTCAGGTCCTGTGTGTGATGCCTCATTCAGGACATTCAGTGTCCTTTCTTAACAGAAGGCCGTGGCTAGAAGCTGCAGCTAGACTGCAGAAGCATTAGCTTTTTGTTTTTGAGGATGGAACAACTTCACACACGGAGGCTAGACCTATACAATTCATTTATTTTGGTTTATAAATGAATGTCAAGACATTTATGTTATTGATTTCTGAAGCACTTTCTAAATAATAAAAAGAGAGTTCATATGTATTGACTGCATGTATGCATTGATGAAAAATAAGCCATGTGCAGTAATCTAGAAAATTGAGGATGCAACGCATTGGTATGAATCGTGATGCACCGGGATATCGAACCGAATCGAAGACAGGATAATCGTAATCGAATCGAATCGTGAGACCAGTGAAGATGCACAGCCCTAATACAGAGCATGTTGAAAATGCCAAAAATATGTTTTATTCATACAAAATTAAAAACTCATTTATAGCCCCTTACTTTAGTAATCTCCTAATATCTGGAGAAGTGTTCCTAGATGAACAATACGGTTCTTTGTACATTTCACATGTTCTGCCCGGTAGTGCTCCTCTCTGTCCCATGAACACTAGCTGTGTTCACCAGAGTTCCCAGAGCCAGTGAACAGCACCCCCTGTGTGACCCAGTGCAGCCTGGACACTCCCTGTGAGATCCAGGATGTGTAAAACAAGCATTGGACATTACCCAAACGTAAGCCCCATGTTATCTCACCTCAAATAAACCAGCTGGAGACATGTTGGCAAGCTTTGTGTTTGAGACCACATCAAAGCTGTTATTTAAAAGCTGCAGTGCAGAGCTGTGAACTTAGTTTATAATTGCGAGTCCAAATGATCCAAAATATGAAAAACAAGGTTCATCTCCAGTCGTAGCAATACAATTAAGTGAGAAGGGTAATATTAGTAATTGTTACACGGCTGAGTTGAATACTCATTTGTAATTTGGACATTTCAGAGGTTACTGCCACGCAAACTAATGCCCATTGCTGAGGAGGATCAAAGAAGGGAAAGAAAGAGGTTAAAAGACAGAGCACTGGATGTCAGATGAATCACTAGAAGAAGACGGACAGGAAGTAAACACTAACAGTAAGAGCAGAAGCAGGCTGACAGGAAGTACACACTAACTAACTTGAAGTCACGTTGTTGTCAGCTCTGACATCTAGGCATCAAGGAGGATTTCAGAAACAAACACATGTAAATAAAACTCAAACAACTCACCTTCATGCAGAACCTGGTGTCAGGCTTGTCCACACCGTAGTCCCGCATGGCCTCCTCATACGTCATGGTTTGGAAAGGAACTTGGACGGGACCTTTCTCTGCAGGCCAGGAGTAAGCCAACAGCCCCTCCACCAGGGCCAGGATGCCTGCCTGCTCCACAAAAGACATCTCTATGTCTACCTGAGAGAGATGATGGGAAAACACATCAGAACTCTTACTAACTCCTAAAGTCTAGGCACAAACCAGGAACAAGTGCAGTTAGCTATTTTCACCCAGGTCAGCGCTTTTCATGTCCCATGTGAAAAGTCAAGATTGAGTTATTTTAAATTACGTACGTAGAGTTAAAGTAATTTATCCTACGTAACGTTGGTTAACATAAGTATATGTTCCATGACACAAACCATGATCTTTTCCTCCATCTGACCAGATTTAAGATTCAAAGGCTTTATTGTCATATGCACAGTAGTTACAGTGAACCTGCAGAGGTTCCACATGGACACGAACATACTCTGCAACTTCTACAGGTGCTCCATAGAGAGGATCCTGACCTTCTTCAGGTGCTCCATAGAGAGGATCCTGACCTTCTACAGGTGCTCCATAGAGAGCATCCTGACCTTCTCCAGGTGCTCCATAGAGAGGACCCTGACCTTCTACAGGTGCTCCATAGAGAGGATCCTGACCTTCTACAGGTGCTCCATAGAGAGAATCCTGACCTTCTACAGGTGCTCCATAGAGAGGACCCTGACCTTCTACAGGTGCTCCATAGAGAGCATCCTGACCTTCTACAGGTGCTCCATAGAGAGCATCCTGACCTTCTCCAGGTGCTCCATAGAGAGCATCCTGACCTTCTACAGGTGCTCCATAGAGAGCATCCTGACCTTCTCCAGGTGCTCCATAGAGAGGACCCTGACCTTCTACAGGTGCTCCATAGAGAGGATCCTGACCTTCTACAGGTGCTCCATAGAGAGGATCCTGACCTTCTACAGGTGCTCCATAGAGAGGATCCTGACCTTCTCCAGGTGCTCCATAGAGAGGACCCTGACCTTCTACAGGTGCTCCATAGAGAGGATCCTGACCTTCTACAGGTGCTCCATAGAGAGGACCCTGACCTTCTACAGGTGCTCCATAGAGAGGATCCTGACCTTCTACAGGTGCTCCATAGAGAGCACCCTGACCTTCTACAGGTGCTCCATAGAGAGCATCCTGACCTTCTCCAGGTGCTCCATAGAGAGGACCCTGACCTTCTCCAGGTGCTCCATAGAGAGGACCCTGACCTTCTACAGGTGCTCCATAGAGAGGATCCTGACCTTCTACAGGTGCTCCATAGAGAGCATCCTGACCTTCTACAGGTGCTCCATAGAGAGGACCTTGACCTTCTACAGGTGCTCCATAGAGAGGATCCTGACCTTCTTCAGGTGCTCCATAGAGAGGACCTTGACCTTCTACAGGTGCTCCATAGAGAGAATCCTGACCTTCTTCAGGTGCTCCATAGAGAGAATCCTGACCTTCTACAGGTGCTCCATAGAGAGCATCCTGACCTTCTACAGGTGCTCCATAGAGAGGACCTTGACCTTCTACAGGTGCTCCATAGAGAGGATCCTGACCTTCTTCAGGTGCTCCATAGAGAGAATCCTGACCTTCTTCAGGTGCTCCATAGAGAGAATCCTGACCTTCTACAGGTGCTCCATAGAGAGCATCCTGACCTTCTCCAGGTGCTCCATAGAGAGGACCCTGACCTTCTACAGGTGCTCCATAGAGAGGATCCTGACCTTCTACAGGTGCTCCATAGAGAGCATCCTGACCTTCTCCAGGTGCTCCATAGAGAGGACCCTGACCTTCTACAGGTGCTCCATAGAGAGGATCCTGACCTTCTACAGGTGCTCCATAGAGAGCATCCTGACCTTCTACAGGTGCTCCATAGAGAGCATCCTGACCTTCTACAGGTGCTCCATAGAGAGCATCCTGACCTTCTCCAGGTGCTCCATAGAGAGGATCCTGACCTTCTACAGGTGCTCCATAGAGAGGACCCTGACCTTCTACAGGTGCTCCATAGAGAGGATCCTGACCTTCTACAGGTGCTCCATAGAGAGGATCCTATCCTTCTACAGGTGCTCCATAGAGAGGATCCTTCTACAGGTGCTCCATAGAGAGGATCCTGACCTTCAGGTGCTCCACAGAGAGCATCCTGACCTTCTTCAGGTGCTCCATAGAGAGGATCCTGACCTTCTACAGGTGCTCCATAGAGAGCATCCTGACCTTCTTCAGGTGCTCCATAGAGAGGATCCTGACCTTCAGGTGCTCCATAGAGAGCATCCTGACCTTCAGGTGCTCCATAGAGAGCATCCTGACCTTCTACAGGTGCTCCATAGAGAGGATCCTGACCTTCTACAGGTGCTCCATAGAGAGGATCCTGACCTTCTACAGGTGCTCCATAGAGAGGACCCTGACCTTCTACAGGTGCTCCATAGAGAGGATCCTGACCTTCTCCAGGTGCTCCATAGAGAGCATCCTGACCTTCTACAGGTGCTCCATAGAGAGCATCCTGACCTTCTACAGGTGCTCCATAGAGAGGATCCTGACCTTCTACAGGTGCACCATAGAGAGGATCCTGACCTTCTACAGGTGCTCCATAGAGAGGATCCTGACCTTCTACAGGTGCTCCATAGAGAGCATCCTGACCTTCTACAGGTGCTCCATAGAGAGGATCCTGACCTTCTACAGGTGCTCCATAGAGAGCATCCTGACCTTCTACAGGTGCTCCATAGAGAGGATCCTGACCTTCTACAGGTGCTCCATAGAGAGCATCCTGACCTTCTACAGGTGCTCCATAGAGAGGATCCTGACCTTCTACAGGTGCTCCATAGAGAGGATCCTGACTGGCTGCATCACGGCCTGGTACGGCAGCTGCACCGCCCTCAACCGTAAGACTCTACAGAGGGTGGTGGAAGCTGAACATCACCAGGACGGAGCAGCCATCCATGGAGGACCTCTACTCCCAGCGGCTCAGGAAGAAAGCCCTCAGGATTATCAAAGACCCCCATCCCCCCAGCCACAAACTGTTCCGTCTGCTGCCGTCTGGCAGGCGGTCCCGCAGCATCCGGACTAACACCACCAGGTTCAGAGACAGCTTCATCCCACAGGCCATAAGACTGTTAAACACCTGAGCTTGCACTACTATCTTTTTTTTGGGACAATTGTATTATTATATTATTATTATTGTATTATATGTAGGTCTGCAAACGGTCTGGTTGTCTTTCTCCTGATGCTGCGGTGTTCAGGTAGTTTTCGTTCCTTAAAATAATTAAGTAGTGAGTTTTCTAGAGGATTGTTGAAGTCACTGTAATATTAACGGTTTACAGGCATGACGATGTGACCCTCCTCCATCCTGAGGCGTGCTTTTTTTAGGAAACACTCCTGTGAGTTGTATCAGAGGTAGCAACCTGTGTACAAACAGCATGTATGTACACAGGTTAGTACTTAGATTTGACAGTTTGGTAAGTTCCCTGACTAGATTTGAAATGTTTGGCTGAAATACCAACCACTAAGGAAATAAAAAGAACAGTATAGTCTCAACATAAGTCCTGCTGTGTGGGTGCATTGTGTCCTCCGTCCTACCTGAGTGAACTCCGGCTGCCGGTCTGGTCTGGAGCCTTCATCTCGGTAGCAGCGAGCAACCTGGAAGTACCTGCCACACAGCGAAGACAAAGGATGTTATAACTCACCTTCACTTTTTCTTTCCATCAACTTTCTAGTTCATGTTCAAAAAGTACAGTGGGGCAAGCTTTTTTAATAAGCCCAGTAAATGGTGTGGATAAACGAGGTGAAAAGAGGGATCGATGCGGTGGAGGATGAAGGACAAGCCAGTAAGACTAAAACTGACAACGTTCAGCCAGCGGCAGAGGGGCAAGCAAGTGCACGGAGTTCAAGCGGGAGTACCGGGTTCAGTGGGAGCAAGAGTTTAAGTGGCTGAGGAGGGAAGATGGCAAAACGTTCTGCGACATCTGTAGAAAAGCTAAGATGAGTAACGGATTTGCCCGAGGGTGCACGACGATGCAGGAATCAGCATTGAATGTTCACAAAAGTAGCCATAGCCACATTGAAGCTTCAAGGGTCGTCAACCAGAGCGTGGCAATGGTAAAGCATGTGGAGAAATCACATATGGCAAATACAAACACCCCGAGCCACCTACAGTGGGGCAAAAAAGTATTTAGTCAGCCACCAATTGTGCAAGTTCTCCCACTTAAAAAGATGAGAGAGGCCTGTACTTTTCATCCTAGGAACACTTCAACTATGAGAGACAGAATGAGGGAAAGAATCCAGGAAATCACTTTGTAGGATTTTTAATGAATTAATTGGTAAATTCCTCGGTAAAATAAGTATTTGGTCACCAACAAACAAACACGATGTCTGGCTCTCACAGACCTGTAACTTCTTCTTTAAGAGCCTCCTCTGTCCTCCACTCGTTAACTGTATTAATGGAACCTGTTTGAACTCGTTATCAGTATAAAAGACACTTGTCCACAACCTCAAACAGTCACACTCCAAACTCCACTATGGCCAAGACCAGAGAGCTGTCAAAGGACACCAGAAACTAAATTGTAGACCTGCACCAGGCTGGGAAGACTGCATCTGCAATAGGTAAGCAGCTTGGTGTGAAGAAATCAACTGTGGGAGCAATTATTAGAAAATGGAAGACATACAAGACCACTGATAATCTCCCTCGATCTGGGGCTCCACGCAAGATCTCACCCCGTGGGGTCAAAGTGATCACAAGAACGGTGAGCAAAGATCCCAGAACCACACGGGGGGACCGAGTCCATGACCTGCAGAGAGCTGGGACCAAAGTAACAAAGGCTACCATCAGTAACACACACGCCGCCAGGGACTCAAATCCTGCAGTGCCAGACGTGTCCCCCTGCTTAAGCCAGTACATGTCCAGGCCCGTCTGAAGTTTGCGAGAGAGCATTTAGATGATCCAGAAGAGGATTGGGAGAATGTCATATGGTCAGATGAAACCAAAATAGAACTTTTTGGTAAAAAACTCAACTAGACGTGTTTGGAGGAGAAAGAATGCTGAGTTGCATCCAAAGAACACCATACCTACTGTGAAACATGGGGGTGGAAACATCATGCTTTGGGGCTGTTTTTCTGCAAAGGGACCAGGACGACTGATCCGTGGAAAGGAAAGAATGAATGGGGCCATGTATCGTGAGATTTTGAGTGACAACCTCCTTCCATCAGCAAGGGCATTGAAGATGAAACGTGGCTGGGTCTTTCAGCATGACAATGATCCCAAACACACCGCCCGGGCAACGAAGGAGTGGCTTCGTAAGAAGCATTTCAAGGTCCGGGAGTGGCCTAGCCAGTCTCCAGATCTCAACCCCATAGAACATCTTTGGAGGGAGTTGAAAGTCTGTGTTGCCCAGCGACAGCCCCAA
The DNA here is from genome assembly GCF_902827115.2 of Pseudochaenichthys georgianus. Taxonomy (NCBI): domain Eukaryota; kingdom Metazoa; phylum Chordata; class Actinopteri; order Perciformes; family Channichthyidae; genus Pseudochaenichthys; species Pseudochaenichthys georgianus. The sequence goes on along the minus strand of NC_047519.1, from coordinate 1,632,659 downwards.
AACATCACTGCTCTAGAGGAGATCTGCATGGAGGAATGGGCCAAAATACCAGCAACAGTGAAAACCTTGTGAAGACTTACAGAAAACGTTTGACCTCTGTCATTGCCAACAATAAATTCTTTAAAAATCAGACAATGTGATTTTCTAGATCTTTTTTCTTCTCATTCTGTCTCTCATAGTTGAGGTATACCTCGGATGAAAATTACAGGCCTCTCATCTTTTTAAGTGGGAGAACTTGCACAATTGGTGGCTGACTAAATACTTTTTTGCCCCACTGTATATTGTTTTCCCTGTAAAGAAAACATGCTATATTAGCATTTGTTCAAAAAAGTTTAGGAACTTAACGGCACATTTCAAATGTATATTTATGTATAGATGTCGCAATTGTACTAAGCTTTGGCAATTCAGTATGTCATTATGATCATGCTAATAAAGCTATTTGAATTGATTTGAATGTTGATAATTACATCCATCTGGGATATTGGCTATAGCATGTTGAAGTGCAAATATAAAATGTGTATAATAGTGTATATAATACTCTAGGTTTAACAACAAATCATTTGAAATAACGACAAAAGTGGTATCTGACTATCAAATACAGGAAACAAGCTAAAACATATCAAACACATAAGTATTTTTCAGTGATGAGCATGTGCAGATCATCACAAACAAAAAGGTTGCATTCAAATGTTCCCTTATCTTAGGAAGGTTTCAAACGGAGTGAAATGACCCAGAAGCACCTCAGTGTCAGCCATGTAAAGAAAATGTCTCCAGCGATGGCTCCCGTGTCTTTGGCTCTTCTCCAACTCTGCATTTTCTTCATTATATTTCAGTGTTTGTTTACATTTGGGTGTGTGCACTTTTTCTCACACTGCAAGGTCAGGTTTAATGCAGTATGCTGCTTTGTTGCTTCTGTAGACTGCGCTCTTTCATTCCAGTAAAACTCTTCAGAAACCAGTAGAAACCAATTTGACCAATAAACAAAACAATTGACAAAACTTTGAACTATGAAATATATTAAACGTTGGTGAGCTTCAGCGGGCTAATGCCATATAGGAGCTCCCTCACAAATACCCAGGGGTTAAATTGAGCCGGGGCTGTCCGGGGCTAAGCCCGGTAGATAGGACGATGCTCTGACGTCATCACCCTCGCACATTTGTCATATGTTTACAAAAAACGATATATATGTTAAGACTTTTTTTGTTCTTAATATAGACTATATTTAGGGTCGATATGTGTTGACCTTACTTTAAAATAGCAGATCTCTGTGACCGGATATCGTTTTTTTGGCTTAGTGGAACATGTGTCTCTTCCTTGGAGGAGCAGCATCGCCCGGACTCCGCTGCTCCTCGGGGCAGAGAGTGTGCCAAAGAACAGATAACTAAGCTGACTGAGCGGCAGGGGCGGACTGGGACACAAATTCAGCCCGGGACGTTCAGACGCACCGGCGCACACACCGGGCCGCCGCACACACCGGGCCGCCGCCCACGCATGCGGGCCACCCTTGTAGCCTACAGATAAATGATACATCTACTATGCTCATATACTGTATACTGTTATGGCTAGATTCCCCAGAGTCAAGCCATAACATAAAAGAGATGGACAACAGGAGTAAGGTGCAAAATGAAACCTTCCTTTATTTAAGGTTTCTTAAAAATGTCCGTGTCATGTGTGAAGTGTGTCAAAGTGGATATGTAGGAGTCGGTAACGTGAATGTACAATTGGGATTAAGTACAGCAAATGGTTGCCTGTGCCTGGCTGTAAACAAAAAGAAGTGCCAATGCACATGCAGCTCAGATATTCAATCAATACCAACAAATGATTCTAATAGTCATTATGAGAGCACTTGTCCAGTATTAAATAACCAACTTCAAGGAATACAACAGTAGGGCTGTGCATCTTCACTGGTCTCACGATTTGATTACGATTATCCTGTCAACAATTCGATTCAATTCGATATCCCGATGCATCACGATGCATACCAATGCGTTGCATCCTCGATTTTCTATATTACTGCACATGGCTTATTTTTCGTCAATGCATACATGCAGTAAATACATATGAACTCTCTTTTTATTATTTAGAAAGTGCTTCAGAAATCAATAACATAAATGTCTTGACATTAATTTATAAACCAAAATAAATGAATTGTATAGGTCTAGCCTCCCTATATCTGTGTGTGAAGTTGTTCCATCCTCAAAAACAAAAAGCTAATGCTTCTGCAGTCGAGCTGCAGCTTCTAGCCACGGTCTTCTGTTAAGAAAGGACACTGAATGTCCTGAATGAGGCATCACACACAGGACCTGAGTCTGAACACAGCAGACACCAGGAGGATTTACAACAGCATATACAAACTAAAATAGTGCATGTGGGTGCACACTCACATTCTCTGTTTTACTGTTACATGAATCCATGAATGTATGAGATTAAGTTAGCTTCATTATATCTCAGTGATTAAGTGAATAATAAAGTTTCTATCGGGTCACTATCAGCCTGTCAGTCATTATTTTTATTTTCAGGGAGGGGGCGGGGCTTGGAGGAACGGAGAGGAGACGGTGATCGCGGAAGCTTTTTTCCTCCTGCCTTCACAAACTTTACACACGTATATATCGTCTGAAAATTGCTAGAGGACATTCATACTCTGCAATCCAAGACTTAATTAAATCCACCAAAAACCTGACATGATTGCAACGCGATTATTTTTGAAAAACATAAATCCCTGTGCCGCAGCGACACGGAGTGATTCAGAGCGGGTCCTTCTGCTGCTGGTTCTGGACTAGTGTTCTTGTGTTGGTGGATAAAGCAGACTGCTCCATGTTTGGTGTTGCTGTGCCGCTGTCACGTCTGCTCCCTGATCTCTGCGTCACCGACCGATTTCATATTAAAGTGACAGAAAAAAAAACGTTATAGTAAAGTCGCGGCCGGAAAATCAGGAATCAACGTTACTACTCTATAACCGATTATCTTCCGTCACTGCATCAAGACCGAATCGTCCACGTCCGCATCGCAATGCATCGTAGAAACGATTATTTTCAACACCCCTATACAACAGGCACATACCCTCTCAGACTGTTCTACCTTACATCACCAGCAGGTGTCGCAGCAGCTCACTTGTCTCTGCGACCCTGTGCACATGAGCATGAATGCCTCCATATGCTCCTGGGTCAGGGTGGTCCTCAGTCGATTCTTCACATATGTCAGTGTGGAGAAGGTCCTCTCACAGGCAACTGACTGAATGACAGTGTTAGGAGGAACTTGTAGCCCAATCCAATGACATGATAGGCACCAGTCAGCAAGTTGTACTGTGACAAGACATGATGCACACAAATAGCACAGCTTTTGCAGTAGTTGCAAGTTCTCTAGCTCCAGGTCTTCTTCTCTTCCATCCTCCCCTCCGGTTGTCCTGACATTGTATGCATCCAAATGGGGCATCTTCAGTCTCTCCCAACAGTTGGCCAGGCTTGACAGCTCAGCCTGCAGTCTTCCAGCAGTGGCTCTTTCATCATACTTCTGCAAGCATTCGCTCAGCTTTTGCAATGCTTCTGTTGGAAGGCCCATTTCCTTCATCAAGACATGCAAAGTCTGCGCAGAGTGGTCCATTTGCAGCATAGCGACTCTGAATGCTCTCTGTGACTGTGTCCAGAAGGACAGTGTGGACCTTGATCCTGTAGTCTGCCTCAGCGTCTGACACAGGCTCATCTTCAGCCAACTCACCTGGCATGGCCTTCTTTCTCTGGGAGCACAGCTTGGACCACAACGTGCCAGTCCTCCTTCTCCTGTAGCTTGGCATTGGCCCACTCCACACAAGCATCTGCTGCTCTTTTCGCCTCATCAAAACCCCTGACACACTTGTTGAGGCTCTCTTGGGTCCCTATTACTAACCGATGGGCAGTCGGTAAGTCCATGCCGCTGGTTTGGAGATACTTGGAGATACCTTAGGAGAGACTCTGTGTACCCCCAGACTTTTGCTCTGACATGTGGCTTCATGGAGTCCTCTTCTTCAATCCTTGTTAATGTTGACACCAAGTCAATAAACAAGGCACGGTCAGGATTGCCAAAACACCCGAATATCTTGCTCAGAGCCTGATCCTTGGCCCACCACCTCGTCTCCCCGATTGGAGACAGCCGTCTGTGTCGTGTGTCTTCACTCACTTCCTCCCATATGTTCATACGCTTGTATGACTCTCTGATGAATACAGCAACATCATTCAGAAGTGAGAAGAGCGATGCACTGGCTATCACAACGCCTGTGGTGTCTCCTAGCACACGGTTCAGGACGTGTGTAGCACCAGATGTGCACTTGGTTGGGAGACTCTGCGGAGAGCAAGGTGGAGAACCCCTTGTATTGGCCCTGCATGTTTGCCGCTCCATCGGTTGAGTTTCCCACACAATTCCGAAGATCAATGTCCACCTTTGCCAGAGTTGTCTTCAGTAGCTCTACAAAATATTGTCCAGTTGATGACTCACAGTCAACCACAGCTAGAGCCTCTCGTGGTCACATCCCTGAGGATAACAGCACACTGGTCTGTGTCGATCGGCACAGAAAGCATGCCTGCCTCCCTCACTTCCCTAGATATGGTTTCTTGGATTAAGTGGCTGATGACATTGATCACTTTGTTCACTGTAGTCTTTGAGAGCAGAGTGACAAAGGACCCTCTGCCTTTAGACCCGGTCTCATGCAGCGTCTTGCTTTGTTCAACACATTGGGTGACATGTTCCTGCAGGCAGACATCGTATTTGCTGAGCAGGATGATTCATTCCAAGAAGTTGCCATGGTCAGCCATTTTCTCCCAAGTGTATGCTGCTTCAAATGGTTTGCCTCCAAAGCTTAGACCACGCTTTCCAAGGACTCTGACTACTTCTATGACACGTTCCATGACTTGCCGTTTCTTTCTGACATGGTCTCTGTGTAGAGACATTTGTTTGCCACTGAGTAGGCTTGCTACGTCTGCTTTACTAGCCCTCATAAAATATGCCTCTGCACTTTCTCTGTGGACTTGGTCTTTCTCGTGCTCTTCTATTCTTTGATGTACATGCTTCCAAGATGTCATTCCTCCTTTAATGAATGAGCTGTAATTTGCACATGGCTTTGCATACGCTAAACATACTGTACAGTAGAGTGAGTTGGATTTCTCACAATATGTAAGCCACTTTCTATTGATTCCATCTTTGTTGTTGTAGATATTTGTAACTGTTTGTTTTGGGGGTTGTTGAGGGTGGTATGCGAAAAATGTATTTATATCTTTAGCCTGAGGCCGGACAAAGTAATCAAAGCTCACTTCATCAGTCTGCATCTCCCTGTCTTTTGGTTCTCCTGTGCTGGACCCTGCAGCTGTCTCCCTTTCCTCAGGGTCAACTGTGCTGGACCCTGCAGCTGTCTCCCTTTCCTCAGGGTCAACTGTGCTGGACCCTGCAGCTGTCTCCCTTTCCTCAGGGTCAACTGTGCTGGACCCTGCAGCTGTCTCACTTTCCTCAGGGTCAACTGTGCTGGACCCTGCAGCTGTCTCCCTTTCCTCAGGGTCAACTGTGCTGGACCCTGCAGCTGTCTCCCTTTCCTCAGGGTCAACTGTGCTGGACCCTGCAGCTGTCTCCCTTTCCTCAGGGTCAACTGTGCTGGACCCTGCAGCTGTCTCCCTTTCCTCAGGGTCAACTGTGCTGGACCCTGCAGCTGTCTCCCTTTCCTCAGGGTCAACTGTGCTGGACCCTGCAGCTTTCTCACTTTCCTCAGGGTCAACTGTGCTGGACCCTGCAGCTGTCTCCCTTTCCTCAGGGTCAACTGTGCTGGACCCTGCAGCTGTCTCACTTTCCTCAGGGTCAACTGTGCTGGACCCTGCAGCTGTCTCCCTTTCCTCAGGGTCAACTGTGCTGGACCCTGCAGCTGTCTCCCTTTCCTCAGGGTCAACTGTGCTGGACCCTGCAGCTGTCTCCCTTTCCTCAGGGTCAACTGTGCTGGACCCTGCAGCTGTCTCCCTTTCCTCAGGGTCAACTGTGCTGGACCCTGCAGCTGTCTCCCTTTCCTCAGGGTCAACTGTGCTGGACCCTGCAGCTGTCTCACTTTCCTCAGGGTCAACTGCATAAGAAGAACATCAGCAATCAATTAAATTACCAATATTATATCAATATCATGCACAATAATGTCAATCACTAAAATGAATGATTGGCCACACATCTCTGTGTCCTTATTATTGAATATTATTTAATATAATTATTTAAAATTATAATATTATATAATTTAACTTGGAATATTATGAGCATATGACTCTATCCTAATGAATCTAACTGTATGCACAATATAATAGTCTGGCCAGCCCGTGCTAGGTTCTGATTGGCTCTCTAGGTTGGCATTCTAGCTTCTGACTGGCCGTGGGCATATTATACTAGTCGTAACATTGCTAAACTTTTTTCATGACGGTTTTCTCAGTCAACTAATGCTATTGCTAACAGTAACATAAATGAACACAGCCCTGCACACGGCACCTGCTGTCATTATATGCCGGGTCTGTGGTTCATCATCTTCCTTCTCATTCTCCTCCTTATTACTGCGACTGGGAGCGGGAGCCTTTCTACTAAACAGCTCTGTGATTTTGAAATGTTCCAGCATCTTCCTGTAGCAATTTTCGTTTTTTCATTCTGGCTTTTTCAGCCCCACCCTTTCTTTTTTTACTGTTCTCTAGCTTGTCTCTCAATTTCGCTAGCTGACTTACTGATCAATCATCAAGTGAAGCGAGGGAGCTTGTCTGATGAGTGGACTGATGGGAGGTCCACCGGAAGGGGAGGGACTTCGCCACTCTATTGGAAGAGACGACTCATCTCTCCCGGCCCAACCCCTTCAGTTCATCTATTAGCCTACTTTCAAAAAACATAAGATTGACAAGTTTGACAACCTATCAATAGCGCCGTTTACATGGAATGTTTTTCCGATCGTATCCGATCACTAAATAAAGCGATCCACATTCACTCGTATACATGGGCCAAGCATTAAGCTGATTACAATTTCACCTGTACCGGGCTACCGGCCCATCAGGATTCGTCCCGAACGTCCCGATGGCCAGTACGCCCCTGCTGAGCGGAGAACTAACGTGTCAACGTGCGCCAACGCCTCCATCAATTTTGAATGAGTTGACGTAGAATACTGGCGACGTCACGACAATGTCAGATGTCACCGCGGCGTATCATAGGTGCGCTCAAAGTACGCGCTCACGTGGTGGCGGCGTAGCTTAGAAAGCGCTATTTTAGATATGCGTGTTGATAACGTACGTGTGGATATGCGCGTGTATAACGTACGTGTGGATAAGCGTGTGAATAACGTACGTCTCGCCTCCGTTAGCATTGTATAGTATCTGGTACGGGGATTAATAAGAGTTGTGTCTAGCAGCTCTCTCTCTCGCTCGGGAACAGCTGATCGCTGCGCAGCGATCAGCTGACAAGATAACTTGAGATGGTTATGTTGTCTCAAGGGGAGACAATCATTATGGTATTAGGCCATGCAAATACAGGTTCAACTTAGTGATAAAATAAGTGTTGCATAATATATGTTCTTGAATAATGTTATTTCATAAATAGTTAATGTGATTATTACATTTTCTCCTTATTCAGTTCCACTATCAGATGATGCTGATGGTGACGGCCCTGAGGGAGAGATGCAGGCAGAGCTCAGTGGACAGACCTGGCAGGTACAGAGGAAACTGTTTCAATAGGCTATGACTGACACTGAACACAACCAAAGGAAATGTAATGACAACAGTATACGCAAGCTATGTTCATGTTCTCTCAATAAGTTACTATAGTTATTGATAAGAGTTTAATCCCAATGCTGGTTCTTATTCAGTACCAGCAGATGCTGAGGAGGTTGAAAAGACAAGTCAACATTCAGGGTCCAGCACAAGGGAAATTGCAACTGAGGGGACAGCGAAAGAGACGCACAGGAAGTTGACACAGAGAGGCCTTTTGATCCAGGCATGGAAGCATGTTCACCAGGGAATTGAAGAGCATGAAAGAAGCGGGTTGCATCGAGATAGTGCAGATGCATATTTCCTGAGCAAGCAGAGCTGATATCAGTAGCCTTTACTCAAAGTGAGTGATGCATTTAACTCCAAAACAAAAAACAAATCTTCCCGGGGCAGCATGCCCCTGGACCCCCCTATAGGATTTGAGGTCCACCCCCAAATAAAACATGTTCACATGGAAAGGTTCCCAAATACATATGCACACTTTTTTTTAACAATATCCTATTTCCATATATTTCTATTTGAGTAGTAGATTTAAACTGTAGGGCTATCACTAAGGGCAACAACGTTGTAAATATTGACGATACATCCAGCAAAACAAACTGGTATGGCCTGGCTGGGTGTATATTTCTCAGCCTGACCTATGGTCCCAGTCCGGCCCTGATGACACATCACACACCCATACACTACACACACATGACTGATGAACTGATATCACAATTGAGTTACTTTCTTTAAAGAAATGTACTGTAATTGGAAAAGAATCATGTGTGGTGTCCTTGTTGTGTCCGTCCTTGAGCCAGGGCTCCTTACTGTTGTATGTAGGTTATTCTTGGTTTTACAATGAATTCAGTAATGGTGTGTGTGTGTGTGTGTGTGTGTGTGTGTGTGTGTGTGTGTGTGTGTGTGTGTGTGTGTGTGTGTGTGTGTGTGTGTGTGTGTGTGTGTGTGTGTGTGTGTGTGTGTGTGTGTGTGTGTGTGTGTGTGTGTGTGTGTGTGTGTGTGTGTGTGTGTGTGTGTGTGTGTGTAACACAAACATAATAAATCATTGGATAGTGTTTCTCAAATGAAGGGGGAAAATAATGAAATAAAGTGATGTATTAAGACTCAGTGCGAGTTATTACTTTCTTCCTTTACTTGGCTTTCTTCAAAAATACACAGACATTGCAGCACATCGTGTCAGGTCTGTGTACAGCCTCTCAGCAGCAGAGTGATGTGTTGGTGGACCTTCGTTTCCTCCTGACAGCTCACTTAAAGCTATACTCAATTACATTCAATTAGCATGACCATAGTTTCATATAGTATTGCCAAAGTTCTGTAACATCTATACAAAATATATATAATATATATATATATATATACAATATATATACTCCCCCTTGTGGCCAAAGGGGGACACAACTCTTGTCTTCAGATGTATGCTTGAGTGCAGCAAAATGTGACTATTTTGTCAACTAAACATCATAAAACAATACATATGTTAGTAAACGGGACATTATAATCTCCGCACATTAACTTTATATTTGCCTCCTAATGGGGCCAAAATGAAACGAAATAAACAATAGATAGGGGTTGCTTCTTCTCTGAACGTCTATGTATACTGCATCTCTCCATATCAAATACACCATAAACAAATACATAAAGTCGTGTTCACTGCAGCGATCTATTTCACACACAAAACTATGAAAACTTGGTGATATAGAGTGGCGTTTTCTCCTGGAGACCAAGGGAAGACAGGCTTCTCCTGGAGACCAAGGGAAGACAGGCTTCTCCTGGAGACCAAGGGAAGACAGGCTTCTCCTGGAGACCAAGGGAAGACAGGCTTCTCCTGGAGACCAAGGGAAGACAGGCTTCTCCTGGAGACCAAGGGAAGACAGGCTTCTCCTGGAGACCAAGGGAAGACAGGCTTCTCCTGGAGACCAAGGGAAGACAGGCTTCTCCTGATTTGTCAGCCTTTGTTATCATTTTGATCATTAAAAAGATATATTCTTGTCTGTGGTTGTTTTTGCATTCAGGGCATACAAGAGGTGTAACATCATTTGAATACCAAAACTACATTGAAATAGAGTCTAGCTCGAACAGCAACTAAGTAGCTGTAACATTACTGGGTTATTTGGTGATAACTACCAAAGTAAAGTAACTTCAGACGCAGACGTCACGGAGCTTCTCAGGCGAGAGGGGTGGCGACGAGAGTGTCACGTTACTTATCTCGCGGCATAGTTCACGGCATGGTAGGCGACGATCGACACGATTGGTTGCTCAGTGAGTCTGCACTGCAGCGGTGTGTTTCAGCGACGGGCAGTCAGGGGAGGCACGGATTGGTCATCGGGAGAATCGGGACTTTCTAGCTAGCACTTAGCATGTGGGACCGGACAGCTTTGATCCCCATCGACAGTGGCGATTCTAGAGTCTGTGGGGGCCCCTCGAAGCAGCTTTCATCACCATCAGTGGCGCCCCACACTCTTCCTTACCCCCCCCAGGCGGAGCAAGGCAACCAAACTTAAAATAAGAAGAAGCATTTGACGGCGCGCTATGAATGGGGCCTTGAGGGGGTTTCCCGACATGTAGTCAAATAAAGGGTTTTCATGTTGTCGTTGCTGTGGACCTTCTTAATACCTTGGAAAATGCCGTTTAATACTTTTTAATAGCCTTCATTTTCGCTAAATGGATTTATCAACTTTTAACAAGTTTATAATAAATAAACTCCGCTCTGCATCAGTCAAACGGCTCGCTGCACCCTCACTGCAAGATGGTGGAATGAGCTCCCATTGACATCAGGACAGCAGACAGCTCACACACCTTCCGGCGCAGACTGAAAACTCATCTCTTTCGACTCCACTTCGAGCGATAGAATTACTAACAAAGCACTTATATACTAATAAAGGGCTGGCTTAGCTAAAGCCAGTTGAGGAGCACTTGAAATGTTTTGCTCTATGAAGCCTGATGTACTTATATGATTCTGTTTTCTTCAAGGTTGTATCTTGTTGGTCCAACGCACTTATTGTAAGTCGCTCTGGATAAAAGCGTCAGCTAAATGCAATGTGATGTAATAAATACAATTGTATTTTTTTTTAAAATATGTTTTACCATAAGAGCGCAGGTGCAAAGTATCTACAGTAGATGGGCTGTACAGAGAACTGTAGTTCCCCTCAGCAGACGCACATTAATAATCCGATAAGACGAGCCCTGCCCTTACCTGTCGACCCCGGCCACCATGAGCAGCTGTTTGAACTGCTGAGGACTCTGGGGCAGCGAGTAGAAGCGGCCCGGCTCTCTGGACGGAACCACAAACTCTTTGGCTCCCTGAAACACAAGACCATGATCAGAGTGTGGCCTTCACATGTTCTGAGGGAAGCAGAACATACAAGTCGTCTCTTCCTATTATGAAGCATGCTCAGATGCTTCGACTGTTTGATGGGCAAAGTGAGTTGAATTCTGTGCGGGAATATTTAAATAATGAAGGATCTTCTTACCCCTGGTGTTCTCTTAAACAAGGTGGGAGTTTCCACATCCACAAAACCTACAATGAGAAGAACAAAAGAGACGGCTGGATAACGTCCATGCATCTGAGAGGAAACGCGTGTGTGTGTGTGTGTGTGTGTGTGTGTGTGTGTGTGTGTGTGTGTGTGTGTGTGTGTGTGTGTGTGTGTGTGTGTGTGTGTGTGTGTGTGTGTGTGTGTGTGTGTGTTGAGGAGTAATGGATTACATTATCAGGAAATGATGTAACTTCTACTTGTATCTTTAATATGTGTATGCATGTTTCTTAATTAATATGAAGCTCTTTACTTGCTGGAACACATTTACATTCCCCCTGTGGGACGAATACAAGTACCCTGATTCATGTGTTCTTTTTTTACTCCCCTATAAATTCATAAAACAGAGCATGTTCTGTCTGATCGTATTCCTGCTTTGTTAAACTAGTCTGCGCTCATGGGTTTCAGCTGTGATGTGCTCCTGAATGAATATGCTTCATGAAAGGCAGCTTTTCAAATAAAATAAATCGTTTCTGATCCTAAATATCTTGGTTTCTTCTTTCCTGCGGTCACATTGTTCTGATGTCTGACCTAAAGCCCCTGTCACACTGTCCCGAAGTTGACAACCGATGGACACACAAATATGGAATTGTGAATTTCGCACGAAGATGGCCCCGAACCACACGAAGGCAACATTTACATTACATTTAAGACATACAACCGCAATGAAAGTACCAAAAACAATGATGTTACAGTACTATGATACTGTACTGATATCTTCAGACTTTGTTCTTTACTTTATCCGTCTTTATATGTAGAAGATATTACGTTTTCTCCGTAATGTTGTTTCCATAGAAACAACTACTTCCTGTCAACTCTCCTTCAAAATAATATATTATATCCTTTTTAGTTTCACAGAACACAAGTTGGGTTATTTACATAATATGTTTACATGATTTTGTTGTAAAACAACCCGATGGACACACGATAAAGGAAACGTTCACATTCGGCTGTGATCGTAGCAACATCGGGCCATTCGTGAGGGCGTCTGAAGCCTTCGTATGATCGCTGGTGGAGTTTCTCAGGCTCCGGCAGCAACTTCGTGAGCGGTGGCAAAATCTTTGGCATACCAAAAAATAGCCGAAGGACCCTGCGAAGGTTCATTTTCGTGTTGAATTCGTGTGTCCATGTTGCCCTTCGTAAGGCCATCGTGAGGGCATCTTGTTATCATCGGTGCCATCGGGCATTCGCCCCGATCAGAGTGAGGGTGAATGCACCGATGATAACACGAAGATGACACGATTTGACAAGATGCCCTCACGAGTGCCTTACGAAGTTGCCGCTCACGAAGTTGCTGCCGGAGCCCGAGAAACTCCACCGGCGGTCATACGATGGCTCAGACGCCCTCACGAATGGCCCGATGCTACGATCACAGCCCAATTTGAACGTTTCCTTTATCGTGTGTCCATCGGGTGTCACGTTCGGGACAGTGTGACAGGGGCTTAGAGCACTTCAGTAAAAAAACATCTAAATGATATTTCTTCTCTCTTGGATTCATTTGCACTGCATTTGATATTGAGCTAATCCAAAAGTAACTGAAAGTAATCAGATTACATTACTTTTATATTTTGAAGCTCAGATTAGGTTAGGGATTACTTCTCTTAACAGGTAACTAATGACTTCTAAGGGAACCCCCCTGGTCCTGGCTCTGCTCACCGTGCTGGTTGCAGAGGAACTCCCTCATCCTCATCACCAGCTGGGACCTCAGCCGGAGGTTCCTCTGCATCTCAGGCGACCTCAGGTCCAGGTAGCGGTACTTCATCCGCAAAGACTCTGACTTCTGTGCAAAAACACAATCATTCAGAATGAATAACAATAATAAAATATCATTTAAAATGTGCAAAGTAGTGACTTACTTTGACAAAGTCTTTCATCTCAAAAGGCAGCGTGCGGCACACGTTCAACACCTCCACGCTCTCAGCCAGGACTTCTATCTCTCCTGTCGGCATGCCCTGCTCATATCAAACCGGAGCAAACTGGATTTACACAGCAGTTCCTACACAAAGGGCACTCCAAGTACTTCTCAAAGCAAGCACTTAGACAATGTACAGTAGATGGGAACTTGAAGCTAAATGGTCCTGCAGCTCTTCAGCGATGACATGCTTCATATGGTTTACGCTGACTCAGCGATGCACTCATATGTTCCAGACGTGTGGGAACAATACTCTGCCCTCCCGGGTTTTACTACATGATCGTATTGAATGTCCAGCTGCTTGAGAACGGCCTCCTCCTGATAGGTCAGTAGTTGGAGTGGTGGTGGCGGACCACTGACGGCATGCCTTTATGAATCGTCAGCTTCAACACGAGATGTTCTTCTAAAGCGGGCCGTGTTTAGTCGCAGCTTTTGAGGCACATTTAAAATGATACATACTTTAAATGTGCTAATAAAGACACATCAAACAATACATTAAAGTGAAATACAATACACATTATCGTGTGTACTTCAATATAATGTATGTCTTGTGAATTTAAATAAAAACTCTTAAAGCACGTAAGCACGGCTGGATGATAAGAGGAAGATGTGCAATGATGAATATAACTATCCTATTCAAGTGTGCTCAGTTCTGCCGCTAAAGTACAGCCAGCGGCTCGTTGAATACAAAAAGTAAGTTTGGAAGTTATTTCCAACATTCCTGAATGTGTGTATTGCACTGAGGGAGAAGGCACCAACAAAGAGAAGATAGTTACATGTTAGCCTTCCACATGGTCTTTGCTGCTCTCTGCTGGATTCATTCTTATTTCAAAAACAAATCTAAATATTTGTTATTTAACATATTGTCCCCATGTTAAGTTATTTGATGTTATTAAGGTTTTAAACCTCCCTTTCCATTGTAAGCATTGACGTATTATTGCTTTGGATGCAATGTATAAAGTATGACATCATATTATTTCAAATGTAAATTACAGTCTGTGGTATATTCATATTTATTGTCCATAGTGTCTGTATTATAATGTCTATTTTCATACCTGATCTATGGTGTATTACATTTCTTTACTGCTTTTAATAATGTGTATACCTCATTATACTGTAGTGTAAATAAATCAGTTTGTATATATATATATATTTATATATTTATATGATAGCATGAACAACTCTTCTTTCCGCTTGTTTTGCACATCTGGTGAGATGCTAACTGCATTTCGTTGTCTTAGTATTTGTACTCTGTTCAATGACAATGAAGTGGAATCTAATCTAAACCACTGAGGATGATGTGTGAAGGACAAAGGACCCGGTATCATGTGACCCAGTGTCATGTGACCCAGTGTCATGTGACCCAGTATCATGTGATCTGAGCCAGCAGTGAACCCACAGCTCTTTAAGGCGAACCCAGGAGGGTCTGCTCCACTCAGCATCCCCCCCTGACCGGTTCAATACCTCATGCACAGAAGCTTCCTTGCCACTCACTAACCGCGTTCTCCTGCCCCGCTGGGCGCCGTCTGACTGTTCCTGTAACCTTGACGACAGACTCCGTTGTGAGACCACACAGCCCCACTCTCAAATGACTCGCTGACTTCAAATACAGAAGAAAATAAAAAAGAAGTTCAATGTAAACATATAGAGAACTGGAGCAGTACATGGAGTTATCGTTAGTATTATTATAATAGTGTTATTTGCTGCAATAGCATTTACAGACACTGCATTGTGGTGTTTGTTCATCCTTACTTCTTCCTGAGGAATGAGGACTTGTGCCAGGCCGCTGAAGTCTCGCAGGATGACAAACAGGTCCTGCCTGTCGGAGGCAGGAACTGTTTTTAAAAAGTCTGGAGAGTGCTGGGAACTTTGCTCCCCACAACACAAGTGCCAGGTTGTGATATACATGTATCTACACGGGTTAGGGTTGTGCAGCTGGACAGGACAGGTACAGCCAGTACCAGGTACTGCTGACACCCAGCACCTGTCCTGAAGACCCACACATGTCATCACCACAGGCTTTTGGAGCAAGACACTCCTAGTCAGGCCTGGGAGTAAAGGATTCAATGAAACACGATTACGTGTCTTCTTTCCTACGGTCACATTGTTCTGTTGTCTTACAGAATACACATCTTATTATATTTACTTTCTCTGTTATATATTTGCATTGTATTTGAGCTAATCCGAGAGTAATGGAAAGTAATCAGGTTACATTACTTTGATATGTTGATACTCTGAATAGGTTACTGATTACATGTTTGTTTACAGGTAACTATAGTAATGGATGACATGTTAGAGTAACCCTCCCAACCCTGCTCATGGTCCTAGAGCCTGGCCCTCCTGACTGAGATCAGGTCTCATCTCTCCCCACAGTCTGACGTAACGTCCCCGTTTTCAGTCGGCTTCTTCTTCTGGACGTACTGTCAGATGGAACATGTAAATGCTTTCTCAATGTGGGATGAACAACGTGTGTATCTATCTGCAGAGTCTCACCTGAGGTACTGGACCCAGCCACACAGCGTGACGCTCGCCCCCACATGATGTGCCCGGAGCTCTCCACAGGCGTGGCTCCGGAGTGACAGACTGCTGGCCCCTGGGACAGAGACTCATGTGGATCAGGGCAGGACAGTACATGTTGATATGATCACATTGTTATCTTTAACACATTATCATTGTTCAAATTAATGATTCCAAGCACGCTGTAATACTGGTAAGTTACTAAACTAAAGCGTTATTAATTCATGATTAAGACTAATTAGCATTAGCATTAGGGCTGCATGACATTAGTGATTAATGCCATTGTGAAATTATGTGATACAAAATGTGTGATAAATAGATATTAATAATGCGGATGGACCCTATGCCATACCTTATTTCATATGGTTTGATGTTTGTTTTTAACTGATAATCTTAATTGTTGCTTAAAAAATGTACGCTGAACTGATTCCAATATGATTTAGTGCCATCTTAAGAATTGTACCCACATTTAATGATTATCAAGATAATGTCGTGAATTTAAATTATTTTTGCTAGTTTAATCGTATAATAAAATGTCTTATTTATCGTCCCATGCCTAACATTATAGTCAATCAATTATAGTCAATCAATGTCAATCAAATGTTACATTTGTCTCAGTGGACTTCACAGTGTGTACAGAATATCAGTATGACAATACGACACCCTCTGTCCTTAGACCCTCTGTCCTTAGACCCTCACATCGTACAAGGAAACACTTCCGGAGAAAACCCACAGTTTAAAGGGAACATGGGAGAAACCTCAGGGAGAGCAGCAGAGGAGGGATCCCTCTCCCAGGACGGACAGACGTGCAATAGATGCCGAAGATTACATTTACAACATAACATGTTGTAGTCATGTGTTCACCCTGGACCCTGAATGACGTCACTGTCTAATGGCAGTCAGGTACAGTGGATCTGTTCCCTCTCACCTTCAGTGAGTCATTACAGTCACATGATGCACCCATCACTTTTAGAGTACCTGTGTGAGCAGCAGCAGCCCTGCAGGGTGTGTGTGTGCAGCTCAGGGGTCTGAGCTGAGGGGCCCCCAGCAGCAGGGGTCCTTTCCTAGAGGTCGAGGGTGAGCTCTGGTACCAGACAGCGCGAGCCCTGAGAGCAGTGCACGCTCTCAGCAGCGCGTGCCTGCTCCTCACTAACATGGTGCTCCACAGCCGAGAAGCTGCAGGCTGAGATAACCTCCGTCAGTCCCACAGCGGGCTGTCGCTGTGTATGAATGGAGCACACTCAGGCTATAAAGAGCCTTGGTGTACTAATGGCACCATAATAACACTCGCTTGAACTCCACTGACCGGGGCAGGCTGTCACTGTGTCCGCTCCTACTTCCGTATGTTCCACTGCTCTCTGCTAATGTGGATGGGCTTTTCTGCAGCATTTCACATTAGATCCATACTAATCCATGTGTGTAGGAAGGAAGGAAGGAAGCGTAAACGGAAGTGACGCCATAAAGACCAAAGCAGTCGATCGGCAACATTTCTTTTTTTTAAACGCACGTAATATTGTCTTTTTACATACTTTTTTACAACACAGATCCAATTTAGACTTAAATGTATTCTCATTTTGTAACGCAGCTATTGAAACACTAGAACATATTTTCTTTTGCTGCACTTACCAGTATTGGTTTACTTACAATTGAGCAAAACTTGAATGACTTTGTATTGTAATTTTACTCCAGGTGTAACTAAGTTTAAGTGTTGATTATATTTCACATCATTCATCCAAATCTGTAGAGTAACTAAAGGTATTAAATAAATAAATATAGTGGAGTAAAAGTACAATATTTACCTCTGAATTGCAGTGGGGTAAGTAGCAACACATTAAAATACTTAAATCTCAAAATTGTACTTAGTAAATCTACTTATTTTCTTTACATCACTGATTACTGATTTACCAAATAGTTTTTTCTGGAACGCTTTAGAGCGGTGTTAAGTAGTACCCTTCGCTGCAGCAGGTGGCGCTGCTGCGTTTCTAACCGCTGTGTAATCCTCAGAAGAGAACCCTTTCTAAACAAGTAGAAACGGGGTTGCGGTCGTCGGATAATCCAAAAATCAGCTCCTTGCGTCCAGAGCCCTAAAGATACGAGTTACGACACTCCCATAGACCTCCGTTGTAAAAAATGGCGGCGCCTACTTCCGGGGTATGGACATCGAAATAGTTCAACATATTGTCATTTGGGCGTTGGACCTCATTCAATTACATTACGGCGCGTCGATTAGTTCCAGAGGTAAGTTGCTGAAATATCGAACTCTTTTGAATTGTCAACTGTCTATATTGTATCAGAGGCCCTTTATGATGCTTATACTGGTCTTCATTTGTATATGCACAGCGTCATTATCTATATTTTATCTTGGTTATTACAACCCATTTTGCTAGCATTGCCTGCTAGTTAGCTAGCGCGACTTCGTCAGTTTTGAAGGTAAGATTTCAGTAATGAATCGCTAGCAGCTTATATATCAATGATGCTGGGTAACTAACAAGCAGGATTTAGATTGATTATGTGTTTTTATTGTTATTTTGGTTTTTATCTGCTGAACCTGACCGTGTCAGCCATCCTTAGTCGGCTTTTTCTGTATGATATGACTTAACTGCTAGCACTAGTAGAAATGAGGTGGCGTTTGTGATAAATATTTCATTTAATATTTCATTGCATTTTGGGATATACTAACATTTCATTATGTGACATGTTGACTGTACTTAGTTTTTTTTGGTACTGTTCCGTGTTAACTTATCTGTAGGCTACTGTACAACTAGCCTAGCGCTACTTTTTAATGCTTGATGGCATGCTAGGATAGATTCCTTTGTATTGTAATATACACACTAATTTAATGATTGTTCTTCAAAGGTATTATTCAGTCTTACAAATATAATAGCCTACTGAACAGGCTACTCTACAGCAGTGAATGAAGGATGAGCCTAAAACATGGTCATGCATCCAAAATGTTTATTTTTAAACAAAATAAACACGTTAAAATAATAATTAGCACTTTTTTTTATTCAGCCTCATATGTCAGCCTCATATGGCTGTTGCTGCTGCTGAAGGAGGGGGCTGCTGCTGCTGAAGGAGGGGGCTGCTGCTGAAGGAAGAGGAGGCTGGAGGCTGCTGACGGAGGACCGGGAATGGAGATGCCAAGTACATCGATGGCAACGAGTAAGGTGTTTGGCAGTGGCCTAGATGTTATGACCTTCGGTGCAGAGGTCTGTTAGGTCTTCTTTGCCTTCTTACTCTGACTCTTGCTGCCAAGATACCCTTTATGTTTATCCTTCCTCTCAGCCCTGATGCACTTTGATGCAATCCTTAACCTCAGCCTGATGTATGTTGAGAGGATTTTTTTTCTTCAGGTCATGGCATGAGGGCAGGTTGCTGTCCAGCAACATGGCTTCTTGTTCCAGCTGTGACACTGCATTTGAGGACTCCATGAGGGAATCGCTCGTCCTCACACGGAACAGCTGCTCCACGTTCTGAACAAGGGTGAAAACCTCATCTGATGGACGGTAAAGTGCACCCCTTTTAAATTATTTTAATACCAGCAGACCAGCTCTCTCATTTATATCCTGTAGTGCCACAACAGAACCTTAGTTGTATTGCTTTTTTAACGGTGTCTTTCCCCCACCGTATCCCACCTTTTTCTGATTGCCCAAGTGCTCTAATTTGGTCTGTGTTGAAGATTTTTTGAAACTTTAGATTAATCAAATTGTGGTTTTTTTTTAATGCCGAATGTATCCTCTTCTGGTTTACCAGAGCCCTCTCCGCTCTCTTTCTTAGTAACCTCTCCCTTCTCAGTTGCCTCATTAGATCCTCCACGTGAGCCCGGTCACAACTGGCCCTTGGCAGTCTGGTCCCTGGAGCACCTGACCCTGGCAAACTGGCCTCTTCATAGCTGACCCCTGACTGACTGGCTCCTGGCACACTGATCTCTGGTAAGGTGGCCTCTTGATTGTCGGCCCCTGACATACTGGCCCCTGGCAGTCTGCTGACACCTGTCTCACTCTCTCTGTCTGTGATGTCCGTTTCATTCCCTTGGAACTCCACCTCAATATCTCCCTGAATCTCTGTAACAATAACAAGGCAATTGCTGTTATATGTGTATGCTGCCTTTACATGTGCACCTATTGTCATGTAAGGGTACACTACACTCCTATAGTGACATTCATCTAAGTTCGTCTATTGGCAATGTTACAGTATGAAGAAATCTGTAGATTATGTACATGTGGTATATGAGTCTTCAGAGAGTCCCTGAACCCTGGTAGCTTTGAAGCTGTATAATTTGAAAGTTGCATTAGGAGTGTAGTCTATCCTTGAATTATATAACATGGGAAACATTGTTAGCTTCATATATCATACCAATGTTTGATGTGCAGTAATAGGTGTGGTCATTATTCCTGACAGCTGGAGGCATACTCCTTGACGTGAATTTTCTCCTTTTCGGTTTAGGCGGATGTATAAATACTGTTGGAACAGCATCTGGCCTCAACCTCAAATTTCCTCCTGATTTGTTGCCAATATATTGGTCGTCTTCAAAGTGTACCTGTGGGTAGGTTTGATCAGTTTCCCCTGCACACTTCAAATGTCATTGAAGAGTCATAATTCTCTACACTTGGAAATATGATGCCCTTAAAAATGTTAATAAGTCATGTCACCTCTGTGAACATTACTTACATGACAGAGTTTTCTGCTGTTGTTGTCCTCTGTCAGACACAGGTTTTGTCTGTTGACCATTGCCATCCATCTCTTCCTTCGCTCTACGTCCTTAGGGAAGCCATACATCCGGAACCCCTTCTCGGATCGATTAGAGCACCCAAATGCTATGTATGACAACTGATCTATTAAAATGCAATATAAACGAAAGTGCCATAATATTTATTGTGCAAACATTTTAACATGAATATTGCTATGTCCTCTGTTCAGTCTGCTCCCAACTGTATTCTCTCCCCTTATTCACCACTGTTCCTATTCTTGCTCTGCTTTTTAGGGCCCAGGAAACAGATGAAGAGGATGTCCCTTTCACAAAGGAACCTTCTTGTTTTTTTCAAAATGATTAGGCCCC
Source organism: Pseudochaenichthys georgianus (assembly GCF_902827115.2). Classification (NCBI taxonomy): domain Eukaryota; kingdom Metazoa; phylum Chordata; class Actinopteri; order Perciformes; family Channichthyidae; genus Pseudochaenichthys; species Pseudochaenichthys georgianus. The sequence goes on along the minus strand of NC_047519.1, from coordinate 1,611,911 downwards.
TGGATGCCCGAGACTAGAGTTCTGTATTGCTTTTTTGTAAATAGTTGCTTTTTTGTAAATAGTTGTTTGTAAATATTTGTAAAATGCCCCCACCCACAATTGTTGTTCGCACAATTATGCTTGTGCGAACAACAATTGTGGGTGGGTGCTTATTGTGCTGCAGACGTTGAAGGACCTGAGTCTCCTGAGGAAAGACAGGTGAAAGGTGAGGAGAGGTCATCGCTTGGAAGGTTTTATATCCTGTGGTGTCTCAACAGAACTTAATATGAATTGCTTTATTGTCTCGTCGCTGGATCACCTCCCCCTGGCAAAGTGGCCTCGTCATTTTAATTGTTATTGTTGACAAACCTGTTTGTGTTGCTCTGTTGAACCATGGTTCAACAGGAGCTTCTGTAAATAGTTTTGTAAATAGTTTGAATATTTATCATAGTAATCATTTTCAGTCTCCCACTCTCTCAATTTAATTTATCGTTTCTTTGCCCCACCATATATTTTGTTGTCCAAGGGCACTAATTTGGTCTGTGTTGAAGATTGTTTTACACTTTAGATTAATCAAAATTGTGTTTTTTGGCTGAATTAATCATTTTCTGTTGAACCCTAACCCTCTTTGTTCTCCTTCTCATTCATTTGACTTTGTTTTGTTCTAACACATTTTCCATACACTGTTCTTAATAAGTAATAGGCTACCAAGCTTTCCGTTTTCACCCTGCCTCTCCAAATGCAAAACTGTCAATAAAAAGTATGCAATAATGCAATTACAGCTGAAAAAGTACTTGGGTGTGTGTGTTTTTTTAATATATATATTTACCATTCAATAACGCAATCGCTGCTGTCTGTCTGTCCCATATAAGAACATGACAGCGCAGCGCAACTATACTACGGACGTGACTGCCCTGACAGTGACAGCAACATAGCCTGCGTGTGCTGCCACACTTTCCCCTCAAAATATCGTTAAATAACGAAACTTGTAAATATTGCCAATCCATACAAAGTGTAACCACATCATGTAAATATGAAAGCAATCTTTACAAAATAACAGCGTTGGTTTAATCTATGACTATTTTGACCATGTTTGTGCTGTTTTTGCCATAGAGAAGCATTGCCACGGAAGTGCGTTTTGAACTATCCCGGTGTAGGCATAGACATATAAAGAGTAGACGCCGCATTGGCTGCTGGGGCGCAAGAAATACGGCCGCCATCTTGGACCGGTCATCCTACAGACATTCTACCCATAGACAGCAGAGGTTTCAAGATGCCAGAGCACTGTGCAGCATATTGCTGTGCAAATCGGCGGACGATTGCGAACAGGGGTCGGGGGATTACTTTTCACAAGTAAGATTCAACATTATAATTGGTTGTATTTTGTAAATAGAATATTATTGTACTGTATTGATGTCCGCCAGCGAAATCGTAGCCAGCAAACATTATGTTCATGGCCAACTGAGACTTTATAAATCGCTGCTGTAACAAGTGAATTTCCCCGTTGTGGGATGAATAAAGTAAAATCTAATCTAATCTATCTAGGAAGAAGGAAGAAAATAAGCTTGACCTCCTTCTTAAAATGTTTTTGTGTTGACTCTCAAATCTCCCGTTTTTATTTTGATGGTTTCCCAAAGACAAAGATATGAGAAAGAGGTTATCAGTCATGCTTTGGAGGAGACGCATGCACGGGGCATTCGGTTGTCATGAGCAACTTTGTGTAAATATGGTTTGGGCGGGGTGGTGTCATGTTCTTGTGTTTAACTTGAACATTTACATTTTTTATATAGATGTAGAAGTACATTTTCATTTTTTATGACATAGATATTCTTTTTTACTGATATATAACTTCTGTCTATGTATAATGTATTATTGTTTCTTCATTTATCAACTTATTAAAATAGCTGAGTATAGGCCTACACAATCTGCTTCTCTATCATATAGACCATTAGTGTTTTTTTATGTGTGTGTGTGTATATATTATATATCGTGTGTCTTTTGCAAAATACCTATCATACATAACATAGGCTATCAAATACCAGAATATTCTATTGCTGTTAAGCCTACTATGAATATTAAAATACGCCGAATCATGTGTCCGGTATCATGCCTACATATATGACGTTTGCAGAAAACCCCCCCCGTGAAAATCAGTTTTGTATTCAGCGAGTTATGATTGATAAAATGCGCTGACACTTCATTGCGCCTGCCAGACAGATTACACTGAGTGGAGCGGGTGACCGGTCCAAGATGGCGGCCCCACGGCTCGTCAGCGCCAATAGGCAGTAGCGGTCGATGCGGCGTCTACTCTTTATATGTCTATGGGTGTAGGTGTGACCATAGATATATATATAAACACTAGATGGCTCACACGCGCTGCTGGCCAATGGAGACCGACGTTGCCACTTGGCCGCCATCTTGCTACAGGCAGTGCTCTCATTCATAACATTATGGTTTACTATTTAAATAACCATAGCTTGCTCAATTTTCAACCGATTTTCAAACGGTTTGGTTTTTTATAAACATCAAAGATGTAGTTATGATACTGCATACTTATAATCATGGACTTTCATATGAAAATAACATTAATCAGATAAAGCAATAGCTATACACACACACAAGGTATTTATATTAAATATTTGCCGGTGTATATATTTCCATTTATTTTATTATATTGTCAATATTTAAAATAAATTATAAATAAATTATAAAATTAAAATACATTTATATTTTATATATAAAAATCGGTCTCATGTTACCACTCTGTAAGCCAAGAGTTGTTAATTTAGCAATGCCTTAGCTTGAAGAACAGGGACACAACTAATGACAATAGCATATGTTGGTATATTATTTAGATATTCACACCTTTATCAGAAGAACCAAACCAACATAAAATGTGCTCACAGACAGGCCAGTTCTGTCTAATTTATCACAATTATTTTTGACATGAGATCTTCATATCATCCTAGTTTTGTATTTAGTTTCTAGATTTGTAAACAAATCCTGAACCTTTGAAATATGTTATTGAAAAAAGACCAAGAATAATATAAACTGTACCATATGTCCTTCTGTAGTCCATTTGTGGTTTGTCTTGACTCACCCCGGCTGATATATCACAAAATCCACTGTTTAAATTGTTCCCTATATTGCCCCTATGCCCCTGTAAGGTGTCCTTGGGTGTTATGAAAGGCGCCCCCCCAACATAAATGTATTATTATTATTAAGAAGAAGAACAACTTGGTGTGGTGTGGAGGGGATGTAGGAAGCAGGAGCAGGTGGGGAGAGATGGGGCTTCAAGGTTCAAGGTTATTTGTTTTAAATGTGTCTTGCACACAATAAAATAAAATACAGTATACCACAAAACCAATAAGACACACCGTGATACATGGCACACCAACAATCAATCATCGTCCAGCCTCAGCTTTGGTATTCTTTCACAACCATGTTATGGGTTTATTAGACTGAGCAAACATAAACATATGTGGTGATCCCACGGGTTCTTGTTTGCAGACAGCGGCGATTGGAGCATCCGTAGGCTGCACAAAAGTCCGGCATAGTCAGGTACTTCTGTAAACACAAAGCCAGCAAATTCCTGTATCATAATGCAAGATGTTTTTAACAAGCCAAACCACGTGGAAGAAATCATGTGTAACTTAAGTTGTGTTGAAAAGAAAGAGCAGTTCTGCCTCTCCCACTGGTGTAAAGTTGCTGGGTGAACTTTGTAATACTAGGTCTCACTGACAGCCTCTTGTTATTAGCCAGCTAATAAATACAACCACAAGCTGCAATTTCAACATGTCCAAGCATCCTGTATCATAGCCATGCTAATAATGTTTATAATAAACCAAACCGTTTGTAAATCAGTCAAGATTTCAGCGAGTTAAGAGTATTTCTGTGCAGATCACTCACCTTACAACAGCTACCATAACGCGAATCAGAGTAACTGTTGACTGTAGCAAGATGGCGGCCAGTCAGCTACGCTGGAAAATATCCCATGAGCCATCTAGTGTTTATATATATCTATGGGTGTGACTACCCGATCCGTCACCCTGCGCGATCGGTTTTGCGCATGTGCGAGAGGGTCCGCCATGTTGGACAACTCCGGACGGCAACCCAAGATGGACACTTGACACAGTGGCTTTTAGCAAAGCTCAAAAAGAAAAACCGAGAGAGATGAGTTATTGTTATTACAACGTGACTTCACTATTATTTAACAACTCTTTTTATTGGGTTCTTTTATTTGGGGTTAAGTACATTGTCAGAATAAGTGAGAAATAGATTTAACTTCTGTTAGACAGCTATCATACTGAATAAATATTTACTGTGAATGTATGCAAAAATGTATGGCATATGGCTGTCTAACATAAGTTACATTCATTCCTCACTTATTCTGACAATGTACTTAACCCCAAATAAAAGAACCCAATAAAAAGAGTTGTTAAATAATAGTGAAGTCACGTTGTAATAACAATAACTCATCTCTCTCGAGTTTTCTTTTTGAGCTTTGCTAAAAGCCACTGTGTCAAGTGTCCATCTGGTGTTGCCGTCCGGAGTTGTCCAACATGGCGGACCCTCTCGCACATGCGCAGAACCGATCGGGCAGGGTGACGGATCGGGTAGTGACAGTAGGTACCAGATGTGTTCGGGGTACCAGATATGTTCGGGTGTATTTCCGTCGCAGCCGACATCCGTCATATCCGTCTTCTCACCTCCCTCTGCTCCCAGCGCTCTGCTGCCACACACCGGCCGTCTGCGGAACTGCAGCCGGAGGAACTCGGTACAGCTTGTTATGTGTGTGTACTTGTGCACATAAATAATGTTTCTAATTATTTACAATTAAAAAATATATATATTCTGCGTTACTTTAGCCAACACTTTTATAAGGCCACGAGATTAGATAATTACGAAATGTGTAGATAGAATACATATCTTTCAGGTTGTTATTTTGTCATTAATGTTTTATTTACCTTTTAGTATTTTTATATAGTATCTGAACTTTGGAGAGGAGTTGGGAGGCACACGACACATCAAATCACATCTACAGATCAAGACGAAGCGAATGGAAGTACTCCTAGCGTGAACATGTTTATGAAAATGTGTGCAAAGTCTCCGAACATCCTAATAATAAGCTCATATTTGAATTCCCCATAAAAAAACACATCATTCAGTAAAAACAAGGCCCCACTGATCATCTGCTCCCTGATCTCTCTGCGAATTGAAAGTACTTATTGCCGGAGATCGCATGCTGTGGTTTTATTAAATGTGCCAAGTGCTAGGACTGTCTTAGGGAAGAAAGCTTTTAGATGTGCAGCTCCACTAACTTGGAACAGTCTGCAAAAAGAATGGAAAATTACCAAGCTAGTACCACTACATGTTTTTAAAGCTCGGTTGGATGCTACACAATCAGATGCTGTTGGTACCTGTACATGTGGATAGATATGTTGTTCTGTTGTTTATGTTTGTATGTCTTCATGTGGAACCTACTGCTGCAGGTCTCCCTTGAAAAAGACATCATTGATATCAATGGGATTTTACCTGGATAAATAAAGGTATTGAATCCAATGAAAACATATCCAAGTGTAACAAACATCCAGTATTCACCTTACTGTGTTTTACTAACAGTAACCAACTAATAATTTTCATAAAGTGCATATTTATTCCAAACTCACAAAATATATATGTAATAAAACAATGCTCAATGGTACACAGTATCCAAACTCTTTAGGCACTGGTCAGAGACATTCATGTAAAGCAGATACTGAATCCAATACTGGTAAAAACGTTGCAGAGATCAAATGTTTCCTTGTCTGAACGGAGAAACCTAATTTTTAAAACAACATTTTCAGTGTGTGATTTGAAAGATAAGTTCTGATCAATAATACAACCTAGATATGTGTATGTAGTGACCCTTTCAATGTAAATATCAGTCCCTTGAACAGTACAAATGTTGGGGAGAAAAGAAGTTAACTTTTTGCTATTTGAGAATATCATGAGTTTGGAGTTGTCTGCATTTAATACTAACTTGAGTTGAGATAAATGGGATGGAATAACATCAAAGGCAAAACATAAACAACAGAACAACATATCTATCCACATGTACAGATGCCAACAGCATCTGATTGTGTAGCATCCAACCAAGCTTTAAAAACATGTAGTGGTACTAGCTTGGTAATTTCCCATTCTTTTTGCAGACTGTTCCATGTTAGTGGAGCTGCACATCTGAAAGCTTTCTTCCCTAAGACAGTCCTAGCACTTGGCACATTGAATAAAACCACAGCATGCGATCTCCGGCAATAAGTACTTTCAATTCGCAGGGAGATCAGGGAGCAGATGATCAGTGGGGCCTTGTTTTTACTGAATGATGTGTTTTTTTTATGGGGAATTCAAATATGAGCTTATTATTAGGATTTTCGGAGACTTTGCACACGTTTTCACAAACATGTTCACGCTAGGAGTACTTCCATTCGCTTCGTCTTGATCTGTAGATGTGATTTGATGTGTCGTGTGTCTCCCAACTCCTCTCCAAAGTTCAGATACTATATAAAAATACTACAAGGTAAATAAAACATTAATGACAAAATAACAACCTGAAAGATATGTATTCTATCTACACATTTCGTAATTATCTAATCTCGTGGCCTTATAAAAGTGTTGGCTAAAGTAACGCAGAATATATATATTTTTTAATTGTAAATAATTAGAAACATTATTTATGTGCACAAGTACACACACATAACAAGCTGTACCGAGTTCCTCCGGCTGCAGTTCCGCAGACGGCCGGTGTGTGGCAGCAGAGCGCTGGGAGCATAGGGAGGTGAGTAGACGGATATGACGGATGACGGGTGCGACGGAAATACACCCGAACATATCTGGTAGGCCGAACACATCTGGTACTGACACCGGTGTTATGCCGTAGGTTCAAGCCTTGCCGTGGATTGAAGCCCTGTTCGCGGGGACGCGCAAAGGTGACGTCATCGCCTGTTTTGAGCGTTCACCGTTTTCTAAGCTTTTTTCACCCTTTTCAAAGCTTTTTTCTCTCTTTTGAATGATATATCAGATTAAACAGCAAACGGCTAAATAAATAATGTGCATACAATTGCGAGGAGGCTCGTTTTAAGGACACGTTTTTCAGATCTGTCACAATCTTCGTATTGGAATAAACTTACGTTTTTGAGTGTATAGTCCCACGCTGTTATATTCCTCCTTCCTACAGAACAGACAATGACAGGATAATATGTGATTTGTCAATAGTCCTATTTCTTAAAACCTTCTCTGTTGTTTAAGTGTCTGATAACCACGAATAGTAAGCAATGATATAACAGTAATGATATCACATGATCATGTCAGACACTGTGTTATTTTCAATCAAGCCTAAAAGATAATGTGTTCAAACTGGCTTCACTCACTTGAATTGCTTCCTTGAATATCATTTTTATATATCCTTACTCAACACATGTTTGTATTGTAATGCCACTCCTATTTTTTTTAATTGTATTTTAAGGTGACATTGAATGCTTTGAAATAAAGTGTATTATTGATCTTGTATCTGTGCCTCTATTACATTACATTTAATTTTCTATCACACTATTAATGTTCCTTATTTTAGACTAGGTTAATCCTGGTGTCAATAGGGAAGATCCGCACTGTTCTCTATATAACATGTTCAGATCAGGTGTTGGAGCTGCCGGATTTGGAACCCCCCCTATATCTTTCTCCAGGACAGTCACAGACTCACCAAAATCACACTGGTGCTGGCTGTTCCCCTCTAGTTTGTGCTCACAGAAGCATTTCACTCTGGGCCCAGCAGGTCAAAAACTAAAGAGGGGCTTCAAAATCCGGCAGTGCAGTTGCTAGAGCTGCCGGATTGTGAAGCCCCTCTTTATTTTTGTACCTGCTGTGCCCAAAGTGAAATGCTTTTGTGAGCACAAACTAGAGGGGAACAGCCAGCACCAGTGTGATTTTGGTGACATTGTGACTATCCTGGCCAAAATGACAGGGGGCGCTTCAAAATCCGGCAGCTCTAACAACTGCACTGCCGGATTTGGAAGCCCCTCTTTATTTTTGTACCTGCAGGGCCCAGAGTGAAATGCTTTTGTGAGCACAAACTAGAGGGGAACAGCCAGCACCAGTGTGATTTTGGTGAGTCTGTGACTATCCGGAGAAAGATAAAGGGGGGGGAGGGTTCCAAATCCGGCAGGAGAAATACCTGCTCTGAACATGTTATGTAGAGAACAGTGCAGATCTTCCCTATTGACACCAGGATTAACCTAGTCTAAAATAAGGAACATTAATAGTGTGATAGAAAATGAAATGTAATGTAATAGAGGCACAGATACAAGATCAATAATACACTTTATTTTAGGGCACCTTTCAAAGCATTCAATGTCACCTTAAAATACAATTGAAAAAAAATAGGAGTGGCATTACAATACAAACATGTGTTGAGTAGGGATATATAAAAATGATATTCAAAGGAGCAATTCAAGTGAGTGAAGCCAGTTTGAACACATTATTTTTTAGGCTTGATTGAAAATAACACAGTGTCTGACATGATCATGTGATATCATTACTGTTATATCATTGCTTACTATTCGTGGTTATCAGACACTTAAACAACAGAGAAGGTTTTAAGAAATAGGACTATTGACAAATCACATATTATCCTGTCATTGTCTGTTCTGTAGGAAGGAGGAATATAACAGAGTGGGACTATACACTCAAAAACGTAAGTTTATTCCAATACGAAGATTGTGACAGATCTGAAAAACGTGTCCTTAAAACGAGCCTCCTCGCAATTGTATGCACATTATTTATTCAGCCGTTTGCTGTTTAATCTGATATATCATTCAAAAGAGAGAAAAAAGCTTTGAAAAGGGTGAAAATACGGCGAACGCTCAACACAGGCGATTACGTCACCTCTGCGCGTCCCCGCGAACAGGGCTTCAATCCACGGCAAGGCTTCAACCTACGGCATAACACCGGCTCCCGTCGTTCACTATAGGATCCACCCCTATAGGAAACGCCCCTATAGGATCCGCCTCCTTGCTGCGGTCTGCAGCCAGACTCTATTGACTTTTTCCCCCATTTTGTTTGTACAGCTAACGGCCACTAGGGAACCTCCTAAATCTATGGATTTGACAGGTACAATTAACCACCTTTAACTCTACGGGCTCTAGGACCGGTCCGCGCCCGCCACCTTTAAGCGGCGGCTCCAGCAGGAAAAGCTGGAGGCCGGAAAAGAGCGAGACAGGTAGCGCGCCAAAGTAAAAGTGGAACCGAGAGACAGAACGAGAGCAAGACAGACAGACAATTTAGCTGCTGCGGCTTATATGCAGGTGCGCTTTATAGTCCGAAAAGTACGGTATTCAAAATGGCATTTAAAGGGTTAAAATCCTGAAAATGATTAGATTTGTGGTATTTTCTATTAGGGCGGAAGTTCCTTTAAAGATTGAACCCAAAAAAGTTGTGAAAAAAACCTTTTAATATAATGTTTTTATCAAAGTCTTTTGCAGTGGACTTTTTTGTCTCGAATGACTAATTGGCGTGGTCCAATCGAAGGATACCGGAAGAGACAATGGAAGGGGAAACACTGATAAGATAGCTAAAAGAGAATAGATGGGTAGCTTTACAACAATATATAACATTCGTATACATAAAAACGTCATTCTAATTTCTCTGCACGACTATGAGTAATACCCAAAGGCGAAGCTAGGAAACGAATACCTACAAATACTAAGATGGAATAAAATGTCTTGAAGTTTACGTTCTGATCTGTCTTTTCCTGTAGGTCCAGACGCTCCGATCCACTCTCTCCCCGAAGGAGCGCCCCCTGCTGGCCGACAGGACAACAACAGCCTGGATCTGCCCAGAAAGGTAGATGGAGTGTGTGTAGAAGTGTGTGTGTGTGTGTGTGTGTGTGTGTGTGTGTGTGTGTGTGTGTGTGTGTGTGTGTGTGTGTGTGTGTGTGTGTGTGTGTGTGTGTGTGTGTGTGTGTGTGTGTGTGTGTGTGTGTGTGTGTGTGTGTGTGTGTGTGTGTGTGTGTGTGTGTGTGTGTGTGTGTGTTCATCTCACTGTGTAAAGACACAATTCCATGGGGAAGAAATCCCAATAATAACATCTCAAAGCAGACACGTGTTTGGAAATGTGTTATTTTTAACTAAGTGGTCAAAATTATTCGACTAAATACATGATTATCATCAATCGTGTGCAAAAAAGCCCTAAAGTGTGTGTGTGTGTGTTCAAGTGTCTCTGTGTGTGTGTGTGTGTGTGTGTGTGTGTGTGTGTGTGTGTGTGTGTGTGTGTGTGTGTGTGTGTGTGTGTGTGTGTGTGGTGTGTGTGTGTGTGTGTGTGTGTGTGTGTGTGTGTTCAAGTGTCTCCGTGTGTGTGTGTGTGTGTGTGTGTGTGTGTGTGTGTGTGTGTGTGTTCAAGTGTCTCTGTGTGTGTTCATGTGTGTGTGTGTGTGTGTGTGTGTGTGTGTGTGTGTGTGTGTGTGTGTGTGTGTGTGTGTGTGTGTGTGTGTGTGTTCAAGTGTCTCCGTGTGTGTTCATGTGTGTGTGTGTGTGTGTGTGTGTGTGTGTGTGTGTGTGTGTGTGTGTGTGTGTGTGTGTGTGTGTGTGTGTGTGTGTGTGTGTGTTGAAGTGTCTCTGTGTGTGTTGAAGTGTCTCTGTGTGTTTGTTGAAGTGTCTGTGTGTGTGTCTCTGTGTCCCCTCTCCGTGTGTGTGTTCAAGTGTCTCCGTGTGTGTGTTGAAGTGTCTCTATGTGTGTCTAAGTGTCTCTGTGTGTGTTCAAGTGTCTCTGTGTGTGTTGAAGTGTCTCCGTGTGGGTGTTCAAGTGTCTCTGTGTGTGTGTTCAAGTGTCTCTGTGTGTGTGTGTGTTCAAGTGTCTCCGTGTGTGTTGAAGTGTCTCCGTGTGTGTGTTGAAGTGTCTCCGTGTGTGTGTTGAAGTGTCTCTGTGTGTGTGTTCAAGTGTCTCTGTGTGTGTGTTGAAGTGTCTCTGTGTGTGTGTTCAATTGTCTCTCCGTGTGTGTGTGTGTGTGTGTGTGTGTGTGTGTGTGTGTGTGTGTGTGTGTGTGTGTGTGTGTGTGTGTGTGTGTGTGTGTGTGTGTGTGTGTGTGTGTGTGTGTGTGTGTGTGTGTGTGTGTGTGTGTGTGTGTGTGTGTGTCATTCACCCTATATGCCATTGAAAACCTCTTATTTGTGACTTCTTCTGTTGAACTGTCCTCGTAGAAGAATGCGGCCGGGGATCAAGGGAAGAACAAAGGGGCGAGGAAGAAGAGGGAGTACGTGCCCCAGAGACGGTCTGGAGGCCACGCTGTTCTGCTCACACTTCACAGAGCGTCTCAGGTACGCCTTCCTCCATCACATCTACACAAAGTACCTCCATGTGTTGCACCGTGGCTCCATCTGATGTCTCTCCCTCCAGATCCCAGGCGGCAAGGGCTACATGTTTAAGATGGAGCTCCAAGCCGAAGCTCAGCAGCTCTGCGATAAGTCCTTCTCTGTGGTGAGTGGAGTATTCGTTGCATTTAAACCTGCTTATTACACCCTAATAAAGCGAGGATTTGACACGACTAATGATTTTAAACATGATTTCATATATTTGAAAATTAGCGTTTTGCTTTCGCTAAGATAAAATAGTGGCGTAGCAACTTAACTTAAAATGACGACGGCACTAATCGAGATGTTCTGGTGTACTTTAGATATTTCACCTTATTCTGTGTGTTGACATTTACGACCATCCCTGCTTCTAATCTCCCGTAAGGAATGTGATAATGGACGGCACTAATCGAGATGTTCTGGTGCATAACTGTCGGTCTTTTACCTCCTTTTATTTATGTTGACATTATTAAACACCAATATTTAGAAGTATTGGATCATTGCGTGTGGGCTGTAACAGTTTAACACGGTAGACGCTCTGAAATGACCACGAAGCATTATGACACTGTAACGATCAACTATCTAAACTAGTTGTGTTAATTAAACGCACAAGGGGTTCTTGAATGAAACAAGATTATAAAGGTAAACAGAAATAATAAACGGATAATCTGCTCCTTTAAACAAAATAAACAGAGACAGATTTCATGCATGGATCCATTATATTGACAGTTTTCCAGCCACACAACACAAACAAAACAAAACAGTCCGCTCTGGGATACACAACAAGTGTCTTTTCTGCCTAATCCAGGCTATTGTTCATTGAGAAAAAAACTGTTGCTCCTGCGCCCGTCGGTGGCAAAAACAGAAATGTTTGTAGGCCTTTTACGGCTATATTCCACACAAAAAAGAAACACGAGGTCCTGCGTGGCACACAGGAGCGATCTCACCCTGTGTCAGAGAGAATATCTCTCTCTCTGTGCGCGTCCTCTCCAAGGAAACGTGCTTCCAGGTCGGTCGATGCAATATCCACATACGGTTACTTTCAGTTACTTCCCCTATTTTTACACATGCTGAGAAACCGTAACCATCCCGCTGAATACCCGCATTCACCACACAGGCTTCCTCCTCCCGTGAGAACCACCCTGGCATCCTGTTGACCTGCCCTCTAAAAAGCCTCTGGGCGCGCCGCGACAGGTGAATATGCAAATGAGGCTTGCAGAACCACACCCTCAAACCAATATAAAAGTGGACATTTTAACGATTGTAGTTGCGAGGATAATACACATGCATCATAGATTCTCATTTCATTTGAATCTAAACTACATGCCTTAACCCTTTCCCCTGCCCCTACAGTTTATAACAAACACTAAGATCAATCTGCGACTGTCACAGATCCCCCCCCCCCCCCACCGGAGGTATGAGGGGCTGCACCCCGAAGTAGGGCTTTAGGTTGACCACATTGATAGTGTCCATTTTCTTGTTCTGGCCGTTCCACTTTATCTGGTAATTGATAGGGTCTAATTTTCTCACCACTGTAGCTGGACCCGACCATTTAGGCGCAAGCTTTGCTGAGAAGTTCTCTGATGCTTTAGAGAGTGGGTGAGTGCGGACCCAGACCAGGTCTCTCAGCAGGAGTTGTACACCTCTCCTGTGGGTATTATAATACTTGGCTTGTCTGGCTTGGCATACTCCAACTCTCTTTTTTACTTGTTCCACCATCTTTTGTTGTCTTTCCAGTAGTGTATATGTAGGTTGATGAGGGGGAGGTGGAGGGCTGATCAACCTCTCCAGTGGGCCTTTCAGGGATCTTCCGAGTGCCAGGGCTGCAGGTGTTTGCCCCGTTGTCTCCTGATAGGCAGCATTGACAGCAAAACGAAATTCCCTGATCCACTGATCCCAGTTCTTATGTTGTGTCCCCACATAAGAAGCAATCATCGTTTTGATGGTCCGGTTGGACCGTTCCGTGAGATTGGCTTGAGGATGATAGCTGGTGGTGAACTTTTGTGTGACTCCCCAGGATTTGCATAGGTTGGCCATTTCATGGCCAGTGAACTGCGCGCCCCGATCAGAAACCAACTCACGTGGGACACCGAAACGGGTGAAGATCTCATCTTTTAAGACGGCGACAATCTTGTGAGTTTTGCTGTCTTTTAGGGGAAACATCTCAACCCACTTTGTGAAATAATCCACAACCACGAGCAGAAAGCAATTGCCTTTTTTACTGCGGGGAAAAGGTCCCATAAGATCAATCCCCAGCTTTTCCCAGGGCTCCTCCACCGGGGTAGGCTGCATGAACCCCGCTGGTTTTTGATTATCCGCTTTCTAGGCCTGGCAGGTGTTGCAACACTTCACATGGGCCCACACATCCTTCCTAACAGACTGCCACCTCAAGGATCTTAAGAAGAGTCTTAAGTCTGCCCAGATGTCCACTCACGGGATGGTTGTGGAAGTACTCCAGAAAAGATATTACTAGACTATTGGGAACCACTAGCTGATATTTGTCTCCCCCTACTCTCACAGGCGACCGCCGATACAGAATACCCTGTAACACAGTGTACCCTATCCTCTCTGGCTTACAAATGGCAGCAGACTGTTTTGCCATGTCACTGATTTCAGGGTCCCTTTCCTGGGCCTCTCGTATGTCTGATAGGGTGGTTGGTAAGTCAGAAGCACAGTGAGAGGTGTTTGAGGCAACATACGCAGTTGTGGATGGATGTGCAATCGCTCTGGACAGGGCATCAGGCACTATGTTCTGCAGGCCTTTTCTGTATTGGACCCTAAATTGAAATTGCTGGAGTCGTAAGATCCACCTAGTAAGCCGGGAAGAGGTCTTCGGACAGTTGAAGGCCCAAGTCAGAGCAGCATGGTCTGTGTATACCGTGAATTCTTTTCCCTCAAGAAAATGTCGCCACTTTTCAACAGCCCATACAACAGCTAGACATTCCTTTTCTGATGTGGAGTAGTTACACTCGGCTCCTCTCAATCCCCGTGAAGCATAAGCTATCACCTGCTCCCTTTCCTGAGTAGCTTGGACTAAGACTGCACCCAACCCGGCGTCACTAGCGTCTGTGTGCACCTCAAACGGAATTGAGTGGTCAGGTTGTGTTAGGATGGGAGTGCTGACCATAGCCTGTTTCAAGTGTTCAAAGCTTTGCTGGCATTCTTCGCTCCATATCCACTCCACCGCTTTCCTCGTCAGGCGATGCAAGGGAGCTGCCATATCTGCAAAGTGGGAAATGAATTTGTGGTACCATCCCACAAGTCCCAGAAATCGTTGCAGTGACTTGATATTTGTGGGAGTAGGATATTCTTTCACTGCCAGTGTTTTCTCTGGATCCACCTGAACCCCTTTCTCAGACACTATATGGCCAAGGAACTTTAACTCTTGCTGGAAGAAATGGCATTTCTTCAGATTGAGTGTTAAATTAGCCTCATGCAGTCTCTTCATCACAGCGTTTAAATCATTGAAGTGCTGTTCTTGTGAGGGTGAAAAAATGATGACATCATCAATATACACAAAGCAGAATTTTCCCCTCAGCTCTCCCAGGACCTTTTCCATCAATCGCTGGAAAGATGCACCGGCGTTCTTCAGCCCAAATGGCATGCACTTGAACTGGTAGAGGCCTATCGGTGTGATTACTGCTGTCTTGGCCTTGCTTTCCTCTGACATTGCCACTTGCCAGTAGCCTGATTTTAGGTCAAGGGTACTGAAGAAGGCGGCTCCATGCAATGACTCCAACAACTCATGAATAAGTGGCATAGGATAGGCATCTTGCCGAGTCTTAGCATTTAGAGGTCGAAAGTCAACACAAAATCTTGGGGACATGTCAGGTTTTGGCACCAAGACCACTGGGGATGCCCAGACTGACTGTGACGGTTCAATAATGCCATCCCTAAGCATCTGCTCTACCTGGTCTATTATGATCTGACGCTTGTGGGGTGATACCCTGTATGCTTTGCAGCGCACTGGAACCTCGTCTGTAGTAAATATCTTGTGCTCTTCTACCTTAGTTTTCCCTGAACTGCCTGAACACACCTTTGGCCAAGCCTTCAATATTTCTCTAACCTCTGGTGGATGAGCTGAAAAATCTGGGGCAGTCTCTTCTTGAATAGGAAATGACTTGGATAGCGGAAGTGCTATTATGAGACTAACACTGGGGTGAGCTGCCGGGATCTCAGCCGGTTGAGAAAGGAATGAATAGAACACATAATTCCTTGGCCCCTTTACTCCATATGTTCGGTCTCTCAGGTTGATAATGGTTGAGGTCTTGGTAAGGAAGTCCAAGCCTAGAATGATGTCGAATACCAGGTTGTTGTCATCGATGATGTATGTTTCTAGCGACCATATCATGTCATGCCAGCCGTAGAGTAGCTGTACCTTTCCTAAGGCTCCATGGCATGTCTTCCCATCAGCCAAAGCAAAGCTTTGGTTCTCACTGGGCTTCAGTTGCTCTCCTTTACGGACTACATCCAGCCATTGGCTGTGTCGCATGAGGGAGTATGTACATGCAGTGTCAAAAACAGCTTTACACTGCATTCCTCTCACCTCTACGGGGACATGTAGGAGACTTACTGGATTTCTCTTCCCTCTCTGCACTATGGTCACTACATCAGCAGGTTTCTTAGCGCTCCATTTTTCCTGGGGTCTTTTGTTCAATTTCTCTTTTGCTTTTTGTTGATCCACTTTCCCCCAATATTCTTTTGCAGCTGTGCAATCTTTTTCCACTAATGTGCCAATTGACACCAGTTGGTCCACGGTTCTGACAGTGCCCCGAAGACAACCAGCTATTCTGGGATTACAGTTGTTGAGTATTTTCCTCACCAACTCCGCCTCGGTGATATCGGGTTTCCATCGTAGACAAAGGGCTCGGTAATCATAGGCAAAATCCCTCAAACACTGTTCGGGTACCTGCACCATATCCCTCAACTTCTCCTCCACTTCCATGAGGTAATCAGGAGGTAGGAAAGCTGCATGAAAAGCTTCTTTGAATTCTGGCCAGTTGTGTACTGTGCTTTTTGCTACACACCACCAACTATGCGCTGGCCCCTTAAGAACCCCAGATAAAGCCCCTATTAGCTCTGCATCTGTTAATGGCCTAACTTCAAAGAATGTTTCACAGCGATCTACAAAGTTCAAAACCTCTCCAACCTCCCTGGAACCACCGAACGAGGGGAACTCCATATGAATGACAGGCTTTGAATACACCACCGGCATACTGCTTGGATGGCGGTATACTGCTCCTACAGGTGTGATGGGGTTTATATTGTCAATGACTCCTGGTGGTTGTCCCAGCGGAAGTAGGTCAGTGAATGATGTCCTGCCGTGTGGCGCAGCATCAATAGTATCAAGTTATCTTCTGGCAATCTCTGCTCGGCCGACAGAAACCCCAGCAGAGGGAACTGAATGAGTAGGAGTGGGATTACTAATATGAGGACACGACACCTGAGTGTCAGTACCAAGAGAAGGAGCATGGGTGTGAGAGGCACTAATGAGAGGTGTTTGAGCTGGAGTGGTGCGACCATAAGACGTCTGAAAACTAGCACCAGCACTGACAAAGGGCCTATGGACCGCAGGGAGGCTGGCGCGCTTCCGCCTTTGGATTTCTGCCTTCCATTTTTCATCACGCCTTTGTAAACAGTCCACCAGTTTCTCTTCAAAGTTTTTCAAAGTTGACATAACATGATGCTCCAGTGCTTCAACATTCTTATTCACGAAGCCTCTGATGCTATCTTCTCGGTTTAGCGCACTATTAACTGAATCTCTAAAATCAGCCTCAAGGGAGTTAACTCTCTCTATAACTGTTCCCAAGTCTGTGGAGAAAGATGCAAGAGCAGGATATGCCTGGTAAGATGTATTATCCCAATCTCCTATACTTTCCTCCTGCTCTGCATCAGATATATAAAGAGAACCGATCAAAGAGGTAACATCAGTAATAGATCTTCTTGTTATCCATGCATCACCTCTATTCTCATGGTGTTGCCCACTGTTCTCCTGTGCTATACTACCTTCTTCAGACTCATTCTCTCATTGTGCTTCTATATTCTGTTGTACATTTTCTTCAGAAGCCATTGCCTGACTATGGTTATTTTACACAAGTACAGAACACGTTTTTCTCTTCTCATCCAATCATTACAATTCAACACATAGGCTTAGTGTCTCAGTAAACAAAAATATGCCAATTGGCAGTTTCAAAATCTCCAAAAATGTTCTCTTTAAATAATATCAGATTTTTAAATCACATTTCAGTCCCCATACTGGCCACCATCTGTAACGATCAACTATCTAAACTAGTTGTGTTAATTAAACGCACAAGGGGTTCTTGAATGAAACAAGATTATAAAGGTAAACAGAAATAATAAACGGATAATCTGCTCCTTTAAACAAAATAAACAGAGACAGATTTCATGCATGGATCCATTATATTGACAGTTTTCCAGCCACACAACACAAACAAAACAAAACAGTCCGCTCTGGGATACACAACAAGTGTCTTTTCTGCCTAATCCAGGCTATTGTTCATTGAGAAAAAAACTGTTGCTCCTGCGCCCGTCGGTGGCAAAAACAGAAATGTTTGTAGGCCTTTTACGGCTATATTCCACACAAAAAAGAAACACGAGGTCCAGCGTGGCACACAGGAGCGATCTCACCCTGTGTCAGAGAGAATATCTCTCTCTCTGTGCGCGTCCTCTCCAAGGAGACGTGCTTCCAGGTCGGTCGATGCAATATCCACATACGGTTACTTTCAGTTACTTCCCCTATTTTTACACATGCTGAGAAACCGTAACCATCCCGCTGAATACCCGCATTCACCACACAGGCTTCCTCCTCCCGTGAGAACCACCCTGGCATCCTGTTGACGTGCCCTCTAAAAAGCCCCTGGGCGCGCCGCGACAGGTGAATATGCAAATGAGGCTTGCAGAACCACACCCTCAAACCAATATAAAAGTGGACATTTTAACGATTGTAGTTGCGAGGATAATACACATGCATCATAGATTCTCATTTCATTTGAATCTAAACTACATGCCTTAACCCTTTCCCCTGCCCCTACAGTTTATAACAAACACTAAGATCAATCTGCGACTGTCACAACACAGAATAATGAACTATTTAAAGCAAATCAAGTTTTATTTATCTAGCACATTTTCAAAACGATTTTTGGTCGAGCCGAAGTGCTGTACATACAATACAAATACTTTACAATAAAAACACTTTACAACAGCACACATAAAGGAAGTGTTCGGGTGTTTTGTTTGATTTTAAATAAACAAAGTCTTGGCTTTCAGAATATGAAACTTTTATTTCCAAAATCACACGATAAATACATGTTTGAATGTTTGAAGCTTGTAAAGGGAAGACGACAGCTGTCCCTCGCCACTCTGCTGTTCCGCAGCGCCGCCCCCCCTCCCTCCGCTGACATTATGAATGTAAGGTTGTAGCTTGCTGGTAAAACATGTGTAGCCCCTTGATGCCATGCTAAGACAATCTTAATAATGTGTAAAAGTCACCGTTGAACCTCAATCTCTTCGTTGACATCATCCAGATTATTTAGCAGGAGGTCATTTCCCGCTTTCAAACCATCCAAGTGATCGAATGTCACCACATGAGACCGACCCTTCTTCAAAACTCCAAGCTCTAGATTAAGATGGAGGCGTGTGGCGTAGTGGGTTAGTGCCTAGGTGTTGGGATTAGGGGGTCCACAGAATTGAGTATGTGAGTCGCTTTGGAGAAAAGCGTCTAACAAGTAACATGTAGTAATAAAAAAAAGATCCATGTTATTGAATTAAAATAAAGTTCTAATGTTTTATTTATTTTTTAAATCGTACATTTGGGAAAACCCGGCGCTCCCGGAGAAATCCCGCTTTGCCACGGACAAGTTAATGAACTTTAACCCGTGGTATTTATCTCGTGGCAATTGTAGCTTGCTGGAAGAATATCTAAGCCCCCTGATGTCATGCTAAGACATCTTACTAATGTCTGTTTTTTTTAAATCGTACATTTTGGGAAAAACCCGGCGCCCCCGGAGAAAACCCGCTATGCCACGGAATAAGTTAGTGGCTTTTATCTCCTGGCCCGCTGAGCTCGATTCTCCTGAACCGTTTTCTTGAGTTCAAGGAAGTCATTGTGAACGGTGACGTTGTTCACATTCAAGCCGTTCATTCGGTCCTGATCGGCGTTTGGATTCTGAACCGCTGTGTTTCTTTCCCTCAGCGACTCATCGCACATAGACTGCAGGTCGTTCATCTTTTCCTGCAGGGTTTTGTTCTGAGGACGACCCTTCCTTAAAACACCAATCTCCAGGTTAAGTTCCACGAGATCCTTCGTCATGGCGGCACTATCGCACCCCAAGGTCTCGTTGGATGCCTTCAAAGCCTCGTAGTTGATCCTGAGATGCTTTTCCTTGTGAACCTCGTTGCTCAAACCCTGGATCTTGTTCATCAAAGCCTCGTTCTTCCTCTTAACGTCCTCTCTCTCAGCTTTCGCCTCCTTGTAAGAGTCCTCGAGCTCCATGAAACGCAGATGCCTTTTCTTGAGCTGCAACACTTCTTCTCGCAGGGAGACATGTTCGAGGCTCATGGTGGCTTTTTCTGTCACCATTGCGTTGTAACTTTTCATAATGGTGTCCTCGTTCTCAAGGTCTTGGCACAACTCGACTTTCTTTTGTTGCAACAATTGGATTTGCTGGGAAATCAACTTTTTTTCTTCCTTCGCAATTTTGTATGACACCTGAAGTTCCTCGAAAACCAGAAGCCTCTGTGAAAGCTCAAAGATCTCTTCTTGCAAGTCTTCGGTTTGGCTCCTCTCCTTATATTTCGACCGGTTCATTTCATCCATCTCAAACTGCACCATGCTTTCATTCTCAAGCTCCCTGCGGAGCTCGTCCACTTCCTGCTGCAGAGCCTGGTTCTTCTGGAAAACCGTCTCCATCTCCGCCTTAGACACTTGGAAATGTTCCTGAAGTTCCTCTTTCCTTTGCTTGAGACACTCGAGTTCTTCCTCAAGGCCACCGTTTACTCTGATGGTTTCCTCTGTGTCGCTTCTCAGTGCATCGAGCGTTTCCTCGGCAGCGGAATAGCCTTCGATCGTCGAACGCACCGCTTTAATCTGTGCTTCGAGCTCTCTCCGTCCACGTAGTGCAGCTTCATGCTCGGCTTTGATAGCATCGATGCTATCCAGCTTATCTATCTTGTCAAACATCTGTGCCTCGAGGATCTGTCGTTCACGCTCCAATTCCTTGTTCGTCTGGATTAGTCCCTGGAACATCGCCTCTACGGTAACGTTATTTTCGATCTTCTCACTAAGAACCCTCGCTACTTTTTCGAGGTAGGCACACTTGCGCCTCGCGACATCTCCCTCGGCCTTCAGAGCGTCAAACTGCTCCCCCAGCGCTGGAAAGCTGCCGAACTGTTTTTGTATGGATTGTATTTCCACATGTTGGGTCTTGAGGTGTTCTTGAACTGCCCCAAGACTCCTCCTAACGCCAGCGTAGTCGCCTCCCAATTCCACTTGTTCCTTATTGCAGGACATGTTGTTTTAAGATGACAATGATACACACACGGTAGCAACTGGTAACTGTTTCTTCACGGGGGGAAAACTGAATTTCGTGGTGTGTTGTCAGCGTCGGAGTGGTTTCTGCTAAGCCAAGATATGCTGTGCCTTAAAGCTGAAACTGGTCTCCTTGCAAGTTTCCACTTGGAACTATCGATGATGTCACAAAGCACATTACAGCGTCATCGTGACATCACTTGGAATTTCTGCACGACGCTCACATGTAGAGATGTGGCCGTGGCAACAGTGAAGATGCATTCTGGGTAACTTTGCCCAGGCATTCCATTTTTGAAAAAACAACAACAAGATGGCTGACTCCTACTCTCTATTCTACTCAATATTCAGGGAGTTCTTTGTGGAGGATTACGTAGGGGAAATGAACACACCGATGTTCTGAAACTAATGTATAAAAAGGGACTTGTTGTGTTGGGATGTCCTGTTAACAATAAACCGTTATTATTACTCACATATTGTCGTCAAAAGCAGAGAAAATACTCCAATTGAAAATACTTCCTAATAATACTCTTTTTAAAAAAAAAACTTGAGTCTGTCGGCACGAAATATTAATGTTTTTGGTACAAAATTAGCTTGAGCACCATTTTTTATTGGCCATTTATTGACCGATATGACGGCACAGGGTACCCTGATCAGAGCGTCCTGAATATTTGTATTTTAATTCAACTTGTATGTGTCTGTAGCCAGATCTGGGCAGTAAGTACACGGCCTGGTCTTCAGTGAGCACTCTGATCCAGAAGAACCTGGTGATGAAGACCCACAACCCTGCAAGGTACAGAGGAAACACACACACACACACACACACACACACACTCGATTGGTTGATTGACACACGCATTATTTCTGTACGAGTGTTTTGAAGTGGAAACGGGGGCTTCTCCTTCGTTTAAATGGAGTTCACTCTTCCTCCCTCTTCAGGTATTCTCTGACAGAAGAGGGTCTGGCTTTAGGGGAGCGCCTCGAGTCTTTAGAGGGAACTAAAGGTCCAGAAGGAGACAGAGAGGAGGCCGGAAGTGAAGGAAACGAGCAGCAGGAGGAGGGAGAGGAAGGTGGCCCGGGGATTGTGGACCTCACTGTTAGTGATGATGACGAAGAGGAGAAGGAAGAGGAGAGAATACAGTGAGTGTGCTTCAAAACCTCTGGGACAAAGACGTATCATTATCTCGACAAGTAACTCTACTCTGAAATGCATTTAAGTGCCTTTATTTTCCTTTTGTCATATGTTGTATAGACGAAGTGTTTAGAGACCAGTTAAGCATTCAAGATGGTCTTGGTTCTGACAATCTTAAGGCCCAGCCTCCTCCAACAACTTGCGACATCAAAAGGAATAAATAGTCCAAAAATATATACAACGATGCAAGTAAAATGCAAAAATAGGTCAACTATATACACGTAAAAAGTAAATACAGAAAAATACGGTGCGTTCTACTTTTATATACGAAAATACGTAGACTTTCCTTTGTGTGTTTTAGCTTGTAATGTTTCTGTAAAATGTGTAAGTAATATATATTTAAGACCGAAATATCTCCGTTATGTTTTATGATTGTGTAAATACAATAAAAGGAATTGAACCGTCTTTCTCCAGAGCTACCGAGAGGCCGACCTCCTCCGCTTCCCAGCCGAGGGTTCTCGTTCCCGGGATGTTCTTTTCGGGGAAACCCCAAAATGTACCGAGCAGAAAGTCCTGGAGTCTCCTTCCCGGCTCCTACGAGATCATCCTCTGCGTGGACTTCATCGAGACAACGGGGTAAGGCCGCGGTGTGTTTTAAATGTATGTGTGTGTGTGTGTGTGTGTGTGTGTGTGTGTGTGTGTGTGTGTGTGTGTGTGTGTGTGTGTGTGTGTGTGTGTGTGTGTGTGTGTGTGTGTGTGTGTGTGTGTGTGTGTGTGTGTGTGTGTGTGTGTGTGTGTGTGTTTGCTGAAAGGTCGGTGTGTTTGTGAAGCAGAAGCAAAAACTGCAAGCAGGATCTGGTGAAAGAGCTGCAGAGGAACGGCGTGACGTTCGACGTGAGGAAGCTCAACGTGGGAGACTTCCTGTTGGTCGCTCGGGAGAAGGTCGCGCCTATTCCAGGTAACGCAACGTCAACATGTGTCCCCTCTTCTCCATGTTTTTTCTACGTCAACATGTGTCCCCTCTTCTTCATGTCTCTTCTACATCAACATGTGTCCCCTCTTCTTCATGTCTCTTCTACATCAACATGTGTTCCCCTCTTCTTCATGTCTCTTCTACATCAACATGTGTCCCCTCTTCTCCATGTCTCTTCTACATCAACATGTGTCCCCTCTTCTTCATGTCTCTTCTACATCAGCATGTGTCCCCTCTTCTTCATGTCTCTTCTACATCAACATGTGTCCCCTCTTCTTCATGTCTCTTCCACATCAACATGTGTCCCCTCTTCTTCATGTCTCTTCTACATCAACACGTGTCCCCTCTTCTTCATGTCTCTTCTACATCAACATGTGTCCCCTCTTCTCCATGTCTCTTCTACATCAACATGTGTCCCCTCTTCTTCATGTCTCTTCCACATCAACATGTGTCCCCTCTTCTTCATGTCTCTTCCACATCAACATGTGTCCCCTCTTCTTCATGTCTCTTCTACATCAACACGTGTCCCCTCTTCTTCATGTCTCTTCTACATCAACATGTGTCCCCTCTTCTCCATGTCTCTTCTACATCAACATGTGTCCCCTCTTCTCCATGTCTCTTCTACATCACCATGTGTCCCCTCTTCTTCATGTCTCTTCTTCATCAACATGTGTCCCCTCTTCTTCATGTCTCTTCTTCATCAACATGTGTCCCCTCTTCTTCATGTCTCTTCTACATCAACATGTGTCCCGCCTTCTTCATGTCTCTTCTACATCAACATGTGTCCCCTCTTCTTCATGTCTCTTCTACATCAACATGTGTCCCCTCTTCTTCATGTCTCTTCCACATCAACATGTGTCCCCTCTTCTTCATGTCTCTTCCACATCAACATGTGTCCCCTCTTCTTCATGTCTATTCTACATCAACATGTGTCCCCTCTTCTTCATGTCTCTTCCACATCAACATGTGTCCCCTCTTCTTCATGTCTCTTCCACATCAACATGTGTCCCCTCTTCTTCATGTCTATTCTACATCAACATGTGTCCCCTCTTCTTCATGTCTATTCTACATCAACATGTGTCCCCTCTTCTTCATGTCTCTTCTACATCAACATGTGTCCCCTCTTCTTCATGTCTCTTCTTCATCAACATGTGTCCCCTCTTCTTCATGTCTCTTCTACATCAACATGTGTCCCCTCTTCTTCATGTCTCTTCTACATCAACATGTGTCCCCTCTTCTCCATGTCTCTTCTACATCAACATGTGTCCCCTCTTCTTCATGTCTCCTCTACATCAACATGTGTCCCCTCTTCTCCATGTCTCTTCTACATCAACATGTGTCCCCTCTTCTTCATGTCTCCTCTACATCAACATGTGTCCCCTCTTCTCCATGTCTCTTCTACATCAACATGTGTCCCCTCTTCTTCATGTCTCCTCTACATCAACATGTGTCCCCTCTTCTTCATGTCTCTAATAAATTCCAACTCGTAACCATTTAGTTTTTCTCTGACTCCAGGTCAGTTGCGGACCCCCGTCGGCCGTGAGCTCGTCCTGGATTACATCATCGAGAGGAAGAGGATGGACGACCTGTGCGGCAGCATCATCGACGGGCGCTTCAGGGAACAGAAGGTGAAGAAAATACATCTCCGTCAACTTGAGTCTTCTCCGTCGAATGATTAGTCATGTACTCCGTTAACCAGAGCCCTGCATGCTGACTTGACATGGCTTGTTTTGCCCGACAGATGGTCAATAATCCCAAAGATATTTTCAGTTTATTATGATATGAAATGTAGAAAATCATATTTAAGATTAGATAAACCTTTATTAATCCCCGTAGGGTTATTCTATGGGTAAAGCAGCAACAGGTATACGAGTGAAACGCGGAATATATCAAAATAACAATATAATAATTCGGTGGAACTGTAAACATACATATATGGATACTTAAAATGTGTATACATGTCTGTCTTCAAGTGCATGTCCAAAAGTAGGTACATAGGGTGCATCTTAAGTTTTATTTGCACTTGATGATTAATTTAAACATTTAATCGCAAATCAAAAAGGTTAAATCTTTTCTATGCTTTTACTCTCCGTATGTTTTGATTAAAAAAAAAACATTTTCCATCTTGTTATAAATTTGAAAACACTAATTGATATTCTACGATGCTGTTAATCAGATTATATAAAGAGTGATTTTTTACACGTGCACAGCGAGAAATGTCCCTTTCTTCTCCTCGTCAGTTCCGTCTGAAGCGCTGTGGTCTGCGTAACCCCTGCTACCTGGTGGAGGAGTGTGGGAAGGCTGCCTCTCACCTGAGTTTACCTGAGAGCACGCTGCAGCAGGCCATCATCAACACACAGGTGAGAGAACACACACTCACACGCCTGCATGGTGCTTTAGGTGCTGTTTACACCAGAACGCAAGGGGGAGGGACTTAGAGCGTGCTTGAGAGGGGAGGGACTTAGAGCGTGCTTGAGAGGGGAGGGACTTAGAGCGTGCTTGAGAGGGGAGGGACTTAGAGCGTGCTTGAGAGAGGGGAGGCACTTAGAGCGTGCTGGAGAGGGGAGGGACTTAGAGCGTGCACGAGAGAGGGGAGGGACTTAGAGCGTGCACGAGAGAGGGGAGGGACTTAGAGCGTGCACGAGAGAGGGG